>NC_047120.1:45327933-45587933 GCF_902500255.1 Thalassophryne amazonica | reverse complement strand
TTTGAAGCCGAGGATAAATCTATTCTCCAGTTTTGAATGTGTTCATTACAATTGAGTTTTCAAAGCAAACCTCCAAATAGCAAAGAAATTAAATTTATCTCCGAGAAATGTCCAGAAATTGTTTTTCCCCTCTTTCGGTTTTTAATCCTGTGTCTATCTCGCAGCCTCAGTGGGTGACACAAAGCATTGTGGTGCTGCATTTTCTTTTTCTCATTAGAACAGATCACAACTTCCACAGAAGTTGAAACCCTGTACTGTAACCTCTAGTCTAACCCTGTAAAATTATTTTAAAAGGAGACCAACGTATCTTTAGGAAAGCTACGATAACGCACCTCGCTAGTGACCTACAGTTTCAACCACAATGATAAATAAATGCAGTAGCCATTTTTATCCTACAAGGGGAGCTGTTATCAGATTAAAGGAGAAAAAAGACTTTACAGGATGAGAAAAAAGTGCCTTTTTTATATCTGTCTTCAGATTAGATTTACCAATTGATTTAAAAATATATGGCAAAGAAAATAATTATCGATGTATTTTGTTGGATCTGGGCTGAAGTTAAAGGAGAACACAATATGTGTGCTAATAAAACACAAACCATGTCAATAATTTTCTATACTTTGATATCATATAAAACACAAACCACGTAAATAATATTAATTACACGCATACATAAGATTTTTGCAATTCATACTAATTTCTATATGTTGATTCAGTACAAAAAATATCCTGCATATTAATACTAGGGCTGCAAACTAATTATTCTCCAAATCAATTAATCAATGGATTATTTTCCTCAATTAACTGATTAGATGTTTGGTCCTTATAATGTCAGAAATTGGGGGAAAATGTTGATCAATGTTTTCCTAACAACCCAAGATGATGCCTTCAAATGTCTTTTTGTACACAACCGATGGGAGCAAAAAACAAGTAAAATGAACCAGAAAATATTCACTGTTCATAAACTGAAATCAGAGAATTTGGATTTGTAAAAACTGACTCATAATGATTGATCAATTATCCAAATTGAGATGAATTTAACAGTCAATTAATAATTGCACCATGGGAACTATATATTAAATACACACTAAACTGATCACAAGGTTATTTTTTACAGCCATTTCTAAAATCTATATTTCTGCATGAACTGGATTTTCCCTCCCTCTGTTAGACCAAACCAACATATCTGCCAAAAAGTTCCATTTTATCTGCAGCCTTATTGATCATTTCCTGCTCCTCTACATCATGGTTACATCAAAACGTGAAATACAAACCTACACATTAATGAAGCTCTCATAGCTCAACTCTTCTGCCTCCCATCACTGATGAACATGTAACTCAATAAACCTTGGCCCACAACCTTTAAGTAAAAGGCTATTTTTTGCCGATATCCAAACATTGTCAGACGGCTTCCTCATGCTTGAGTTACATCTCCGAGGAGGTGAACAAAAGCAAATTTAGCGACTGTGGACAGCTACTCGCAATGTGAAGGGGGGGAGAGAACGCCGGTCACATACGGAGCCGTGTGGATCACGTTCCTCCGGCCCATTGATTTTTGATCTTTTGACATTATTTAGTTGCTTTTTATTGTCTCGCGCGTCTTTTATTCCATGTCACAAAAGACAGAAATGTCCAAACAAGTGATGTTCAAATATCTACTATCTGTCAAAAGAGCGCTCTTTTCCCGGTATTAAAGTGACCAAATGCTCTGACGCAGTGCCGAGAATCGGCGAGATGAAAATATCACTCTTTATAATGGAGGCTAATCAGATTTCGGTGCCGTTTGCCTTCTAGCTAAAAGCAGAAGGAAACACACAGAGCAATATGGCTGTAACAAATACAGTTATAGCTCACTGCCATTTTGACCTCAAGACAAGACGTGTGCATGCTTGTCTCACATGGGATCAAAACTCTACCAAAAATATACAACCAAGAAAAACTGGGCACACAGTCAAGATAAGAAGTGCAATTTCTGCCTAATTTCTCTCTTAGACAAAGCCAACACATTAAACACACAAAAAATACAATAAAGGCATAAAAAGATGAGGATCTATAATTCTTCTGAATGTTGAACACACAGCAGTGATCAGATGAATTAGATGGGAATGTGATCATCTCCCCCCCCTCCGTACGCCTTAACAGCCTGGTTTCAGATTAGATCATTGTGGAAATAGTCAAACTGTGTGTTTATCTCTGTGAAATTATTTTGATGCAGATGACAGGGATTGGTTGTTTGCACGGTACCTCATGAGACCTGTACACACTGGCATGCAAAAAGCTGAATGGTTGCCTCACGATGCCATTAACCCATTAGATTGTTTCAAGAAAAGCCTGGTGATAATGATTTATATGTGAAGAGGGGTTCGTCTGAGCACAGGGCACAGGCAATTACTGTGCCATATTTCTTAAGTTCTAAATAATACTAATGTTGTTGCTGCATTACACAAATGGACTTTCAATGAGACTGAAAAACAAAACCACATACAACAATGGCTAAATTCATAAATGCAACCAAAGCAAGACAAAGTTAAGAGCTTATATTTTGTCTCTTTGGCAGTAATAAATAAAGTGCTGGAGCATACTTTATAAAATCAGTAGATGCCTAATAGGGTCAATCCCTTTAAAATCAACCTTTAAAAAACAAATCTCACCAGTTCATGGTCTCGCATTTGCTTTATTTCAACATATTTTGTAGATTATGAGCCAAATGTGAAAAAATCTGCAATTTTAGCTTCATATTCAAAATAGCTGTCCTTCCAAAAGGGTCCAAGAACCAGGGGCACAGCAGATTTTGACACAGGCACATAGTTTCTTGCAAAATGCGAAGGGCCATATCTCTAAATATTTAACAGATAATCTCCTGATTTTTCTTCATGGGTTTTCCACCTGCACCTACTGCCAATTTTAAAATTCATAAAAGTTTCCTTGGTTATACAGTCTTTCATTTATGGATGCTCAAAGAGCAGGGTTTTTTATTTATATTTTTTTGCTACAAACCCATGTTATGTTCTAAGTCCCCTGCCTGACATACCTAGCCACTCTTGAAATAAAAGGAATGAGGTTTTGAAAGTATCCTGCGATTAGATTATTTTAATGCAGAAATTAGTATCTTGAATGATTTAAAACATGGACAAACTGTAGCCCAAAGTGGGTCCGACCCCTTAAATGTCCTTTTTCAATGCCCTTAAGGGTAAGGAAGGACAGGGTAAATTTCAGTGAAGATTTGGACTTTATTAGATCTGGACGACATCTACCTGTGTGCCAAACATCATTCCTTTGATATGCACCGTTTATTGTATCCCACTGTCAGTATCGTAATACCAAGTGCTTATAGTTTACTCTACATGCTGTATGTACTCATTCATGACTATACTAGTGAAATAAACATCTGCAGACAATGCTAAAACACTCACATAGACAGACTGCAAGTTTCCAAAGGGATGTCAGTGGTGGAAACGATGAAAAGCAGCTTTAATTTTGGTTTCATTGTTTGTGGAGAAAGAATAGTTGTGACCAAGTCCAGTAGCTGTGGGAACATCTATGACAGCAAGAATATACTCCACTGGTACCCAGCACACATCCTTCTGATTGCTCCATTTCAGATGGGAAACCTTGCTGTGTGACTGTGTGAATATATGAAAGAAATCTGCATATTGTCATTAGTCTAATAATGAAAGGAGGAAGGAATGCTGGTTGGAAAAATTATTTTTGGTTCACAGATAGATGACAAAAGGATCTGATAAAATCTAATTTTTCATCCAAATTAAGAAGTACATGTGAAAAACCCAAGAAAAATCAATCCAAGGGATTCTCTGTTGTATACTTTTAGAGATATGGCCCTTTAAAGTGAGGGGATAGGTTTATAGAGGATAGGTGACATATGTGTATGTGCCAGAAAAGTGCCATGCCCCCTGTTTTCAGACACTTCTAGAAAGAAAATTATTTGGCATATGATTCTAATATTTTGTATTTTTCATACTGGGCCCATAATCTACAAAATATATGAAAATAAAACAAATCTGAGAGCATGAACTGGGAGCCAAGTGTTGATTTCACAGGGGTAAATGTTGCAATCCATAACTGGTTCAAGTCTGCTGAGGGTCAAAATCAATCACAGGGCAATTGTCTTGATACGGACAGTTTTAAAACTGCTCTCCTATGCCTGTCAACCATGAGTAACCTTGAGTGAAATTCTCTCAAACCATGAGCATTAACTTTTAGATCTCCTTCACACTTTTGCCCTGTCAGAGCTGATAATATATTCACGGTTCTATGGGATTGGCTATAAGATGGATCGTTTTTCCTACTCGCCCCCGTGTCCCAAATAATCACCTCTATTTTCACTTCACTCGAGTTCGGCTGTGTCACTAAATTACTGGCCTTCATATCTACCTTTCCAATTACTTTTAAGAGTTTTGGATGGACAAATTTGCGCTTTTATGTGCAGTGGTAGAAGATGAGTCGCTGCTTCTGGCCATGAAAGGAGAGTTTTTAATGAGCCGAGGTGAGGTTAATTGGTTTGCTAAAATCCTCTGAGTTATGTGCCTCTACGTGAAATTAAGTCTATTTCCTGGACTTTCCCCGGACGTATTTAATCACAAACACTTCAACCCAATTTTCACGTCCCATAGGGAGGAGGAGCTACAGGTAAAGGGTTGTGAAGAGGTGAGAGTGTAGTAGTTTGGTTGAGAGTGTTGTAGTTTGGTTGTTTATGCTCATATTTGTACAACAAGTGACATATGATTCTTGTTTTATTGCCCTGTTGGTGTAAAGCATCATAGTTGTTGCTGTGTAATATTGTATATAATTAATTTCACACTACCTGCATGTGTAAATGCATTTTAAATTCAGATTTTTTTTCTGGAGGATTTATAATGGGGTTACACCAAATGATAACTGGATTTTCCTGAGTATAAGTCACATTGTTTTTGCTAGTTTGGGAGGTCCTCAGACTTATACTCCAGTGTGACTTATACACAAAGAAACCACTCATTAGTGAGCAGTAATAAGTATAATTATAATGCTTATTTACAAAGGCCTTTCCTTGGAGTCAAACTACTAAACAAAACAAGAGAAATCTGAGATTTCTGACATCCGCCAAGGGTTGACTAGGACTCCAAATACAAGACAGTGATTCATGGATCTGGATTCCACAACACAATGCAATAACTGCATTCTGATCCAGAATGGCCTGACTGACCAAGATGTTGCAATCTGATATTTAATACACACGCTGAAACAAAATAGTATCTTCCTGAGCATGGTTTTACATCTGATGTCGTATGTTTCTGCTGCAGAACCTGCATATTGATCCGGATCACTCCCATCATCCAACGCTAACAGGGGTCTTCCTTTGTACAACAGCCACATATGATTTCAGTTTTGTCAAGATTCATCAAGCAGATTTGGGATGATCTTCAAAATGGTGAAAATATAAGAAACAGTCCACTCCAAAATTTAATGGAGTCTTCCATGCCCTAATATCTGTCTGTGGTGCAAATTTCATCTAAATCTGTGCAGCAGTTTTGATGAAATCCATAAAAGCCTATAAAGTGAAATCCTGAACCAGAATCCAGATCCAAATCACCTCCAAAATTCAGTGGAGTCTTCCATGCCCTAATATCTATCTGTGGTTCAAATTTGGTGAGAATTCATGAAGTAAGTTTGATGTAATCCTTCAAAGCCTATATAAAGTGAAATCTTGCGCCAAAAATTGGATCTGGATCACCTCCAAAATTTAATGGAATCTTCCATGGCCTAATATCTATCTGTGGTGAAACCTTCGTCAAAATCTGTGCAGTAGTTTTGACGTAATCCTTAAATGCGTATAAAGTGAAATCCTGAGCCAGAATACAGATCTAGATCACCTCCAAAATTTAATGGAGTCTTCCATGGCCTAATACCTATCTGTGGTGCAAATTTGGTGAGAATCCGTGAAGTAGTTTTGACGTAATCCTTCAAAGCCTATATAAAATGAAATCTTGATCCAGAATCTGGATCCTGATCCAAATCACCTCCAAAATTCAGTGGAGTCTTCCACGCTCTAAAATCGATCTGTGGTGAAAATTCTGTTAAAATCCATGCAGTACTTTTGATGTAATCCTGCTAACAGACAGACAGACAAATAAATAAATAAATGGTGATGATTTTATTATGCCCCTGGCAGACGTAGTAACCTCTAATAATAAAAGAATAAATGCGAAAACTAAAAAGTACACTTCAACAATGTCAAATAAAGGAGCCGATAACATAGAAAAAAGGTACGACATACGCCAGTATGACTCATATATGGGTTTTTCCTCTTCAAGAGGCGTTTTTATTTTAAAAACAGGTGCGATTTATACTCCGGTGTGCCTTATAAAAAATATGCTTACTTATGTCCATAAAATGTCCCGTTTTGTCCAAAACCCACATATATTCAGTTTACTCCTAGATAGGTGTAAAGGAACTAGTAAAATAAACTGGAAATACGAGGTCTGTTAGAAAAGTATCGGACCTTTTTTTTTTCTTTTCAAAAAGCTGATGGATTTGAATCACGTGTGTTTGCATGAGCCAACCTTGAACCTTTGTGCGCATGCGTGAACTTTTTCACGGCTGTCGATTGCATCATTTCCTAGTAAGCAGCCTTTGTGTGGGACGTGTGCTGTGCGCTCGGCGGATTTTCATTTCAAGGAAAAAGACGGAACGATTGGAGCAGCGCCGCATCAAATTTTGCCAGAAACTGGGCGACAGCCAGGTGGAAACCATTCGGATGATTCAGACGGCTTTCCGTGACTTTTCAATCGTGTGACTATCTGAGAAATTGTGGAAGAGGTGGGCATGTCACAGCATGTCCTGTGAGACTTCAACACAAAGGCGCTTTTGCTCCACCGTCGGCAGCTTCGTGCCGAAGCCATCAGCATGATTTTCACCGCCACTCTTTTCATGGCCAAATCTTCTGTCACAGTGGAATGTGCTGAAAAAGTGCTGATGTCCACCTCTTCCGCAATTTCTCAGATAGTCACACGACGGTCCCCCATCACCACAGCGTTCACTCTGGAAATGATCTGGTCATTTCAGCATGTTGATGGCCGAACAGAGCGCGGCTCGCTCTCCACCGTTGTGCGGCTGTCTTTAAACCGGTTGTACCACTCCTTAATCTGTGTGATGCTCATAGGATCGTCACCGAAAACCGTCTGAATCATCCTAATGGTTTCCACCTGGCTGCCACCCAGTTTCTGGCTAAATTTGATGCAGCGCTGCTCCAGTCGTTCCGTCTTTTTCCTTGGAATGAAAAAATGCTGAGCACACGACACACACCTCACACAAAGGCTGCTTACCAGAAAATGATGCAAAAGTTCACGCATGCGCACGAAGGTTCAAGGTTTGCTCATGCAAGCACACGTGATTCAAACACTTAATTAACAGATTTGCAACTGACATTATTCACACTAATAATAACGATGCTAGTAACAATAATAATAATACATTTAAACAGATTACAATAAAAATATGACACCCAACCCCCAACCCACCTGGAAATAATGAAAATTGTCTATAAATAGATTCTCAGGGTTCAAATTTCTTATTTTGAAAAACACCTGCAAAACAGCACTCTACAATTCTTAACTAACTTTGACCATCAAGTTTTTCCATATATACAGTAAAGGGGCAACATTTGTCCAGATTGGATTTAGATTAGTATTTTGGAATAGCAAAACCAGAATAAAAAAATCAGTGGAGCATCAGAAGATGATGCCTTACAAGCACACCTGTGGTCTACCACACCTACCAAGAATTTATACAACAATCTATATCTAGTTACACAGTTCAAAGATGGCTCCTGTGGTTTTATTTATAGAATTGTACTATGTAGGATAATTGCACACATGACTCCTCCATATGCAATTGTTTCTAAAAGGCATGTGGTGATCGCTCTTGTTGACATAGCACAAGAAAGCTGCCACATTGGTGCCGTGGCGCACCAATCCTCCACCAGTGACAGAGCCTTTCACTTGCTATTAAGCACCACATGATGTGAATCTGCACATAGCAAAAGACCTTGTAATCAACACATAGGTGCAAATGTGTTAAATTCAAACTCATGTTGAGGGGGCGTTCAATGGTCCTGACAACGTAATTACCGGTTGTCGTCACAACGCAGCGGCCAGCGCACTCAACACTAATTCAATCCATCTTCATTTCCAAGGGCAACGCCCATACCACTGATGGATAGTTATCATTAGAGAGCGACAAAGCACTGAAATAGCTGAGGCGTGAGCCGGAGGATGTGTCCTCTAAGATACAAACTACTGCCTCAGACGGTGGGATTATATATTACAGGGATGAAACCCGAGACGGGGGGACGAGGGACAGAGCTGTGGGTCAGGGCACAGTGTTGCACACACAGCGAGTACGTGCACGCCTTCACACATACACACAAACAGTTTGGCTCGCAGTGACCCCGGCACACAGAGAGGCTACAGCTCAACTCGCCAGCCTTTTATAGCATGCTGCTCAGACTCCTGACAGACAGCACACACTCACACAGGTCTGGGCACCGTCTGCAGCCAAACATTAAACCACAGGCTGTGACTGAGGCACACTGGTCTGCTCCTCTATATTTTCATTCTATATATTCAGCCATCTCTGTGCTGTATATCTTAATTATGTGCTCAGCCTTTTTTCCTAAAAGAAGCGGTGACAGAGGAAGCAGTAGCAGGCCACTAAAATGAGGCCCTTCCATTCCTTCTGGAGCATTCGGTTCAGCGGCTACATCATTAAATGACTTTTAAGCTTCTGGACAAAAACACTGGATGTGTTGTTCCCGTGCCACAGGGGACGAAGCATATTGTGCACACGTGCACAATAGAAACAATTCTGTCAGTGGCATTTTACGCAACATGCACTATCCCGAGCTGTATGCCTGCAAAAAAACCACAACTGGAACTTTTCAGGCAGACTAAGAGGCGGTGAAAGGCTGTAATGAGTAAATGGCTCAATGGATAGAAAGGCGAAGAAATGTCCAGACGAAATTAAGCAGAGCCCTGCGCTCCATGTGATTACGGCTCTTTCTTCTTTGTGGGTCGCAGCTTTAGGGGTCACCGCTATCTCGTGTGTGCACGCACACACAGGTTGGGCTTTGCCATTTCGGCGGCTCAATCGCATGTGGGGGGCCTACCCATCGACTGTGCTCAGTGACCCAGCAAAGGCTCATGTGGCGAGTGGGCGCCCCACCTCCCTGAATTAGACCATGTTCTAACAGAAACTAGTGTCAAGGTCGCTCCTGCCCGTTAGCCAGGAGGTGGTGCTACTGGTTTGTGGAGCTACTTCATCTTCGTCCAAAATAGTGAAGCTTTTCTGACATCTAAAGCTGCTGACATTAACTCAGAGATACTGACATAATGTTCAGTGTTGATTTAGTGGTAGAGAAGCACGGTTTAGTGATTCTGCCTGCTTTAAATCTTCTAGCTCCCTTGGTTCATTATGAGACAGGCGTGTGTTGGTGCAACAGTCCAACCTCATTGTGATCGTAAACATGATCGCATTCCTAAATTGCTATTACGTTAGCACAGACTGTATGGTTACGCACACAGCACTAATTTTTGCACATACATGCAGGCATATGAGCACAGCGGCCAATGTGCAGCCGTAGACTGGCTGGCCTGCTTGCAGACGCTGCAGTTTGTTTAGCAACACTCCTTTTGACGATGCCTGAAGGGTGCAATTAAGCCCAATTAGAGCCTGTCGGTTTTATTAAGAGGCACAGACTGGCCAGGCTCGGGGACAGCGAGAGGGAGAGGAGGGTGGAGGAAAAGGAGAGGGAAGTGCAGAGTCTCCAGCACCAAGAAACCGCTCCTCTGGAGGAAGCAGGCAAGCACCCACAAGAGGGGAAGTGGTGTGGATACGTTGCAGAGGTGGCGAGTATCTAACCCGGGCATATTCAGCAGGTAACCTCAGTTCAAAGAGCTACAGAATATTGTACACAAGCACACACACACACACACAAAAAAACCACTTTAAAGTACATTTATAAGATCACAGAACCCGAAAAGATCAATGGGCATCAAAACCAACTCATCTTTTAATATTCACCGGTTACAGTGAATGGAGACATGTGTGGATGCAGATGTCACAAAGCATTTTCGGAAGGGGGTTAGGGGGCGGTGGATGTGTAGTGATGAGCCTGCCCTGATATATTAGTGCCGATTTGAATAAAGCAATACAGCTGGCTTGGAACAAAAGCTGCAGCATCTCTTTCATCAGCGATTCAAAAAAAAAAAAAAAAAAAACCTGCAAATGTGCAAATGAATGTATCAACCCCCCCCCACTCACCATTCCTTTTCCGTCGACCCCTCGACTGAGATGTTTACAGATCGCTATCAATCCCTCTCTTTTTCGACATTTGAGCTTGGACATGTTTCAAAAGACTGGGCCTTTTCATCTCATCTCTCGCTGTGCGGAAATTTGCTACTTAATGGCTTTCAAAACAGGAAGCACAGACAATCAAAAAAAAAAAAAAAAAAAAAAAAAGAGGGAGAAGTGAGAAGAGCGCTTCCCTCGCAGAACACCCCCCCCCCCCCCCCCCCCCCGCGCCACCCTTCAGTCGACGCATCCTTTGCGGAGTTGAGTGCTAGAGCGTGCTGCTGCTGTGCCAAGGTGCCAACTGTGCCAGTCACACTGACCTCCATCTGCAGGCAACTTGATACCATCTCTCCAACCGCCGCGTACTCCCACTGAATGGGTCCCGCTCAGGCACAGTGAAGTCTGAATGCCATTCAAAGCTCAGGCTTGGAATTGTGTTTCTAGTTTGTGTGCTATTGTATTCATTGTTCACAGCTGCTGTGTTAAAAAAAATCCTTTATCACTACACTGAATACTAAAGGGGTTGTATTGGAGGAATGCACACAGGAATACATTACTGCCAATGTGCAAATCTTTCCACTATCAGGCAAATTAGAGCTGATTTTTCACACATCTTTATCAATGACCCTCAGAAGAGTAAGGTTGAACCGCTGCGGACTGGATGAAATTACTACTTAGGATGGGCTCTTGACAAGTAAGTACCAGCCTTACTATTTTAATAGCATATGTAGGTGTCTGTTTACTCATGTTGTATTCATAATACTACCTCCTGCAGGGCATCCGTGTCCACCGAGTGCCGTTGAACATGCCATGAGTAGTCTTTCTGTGCCTCAACTAAAAAGAGACCTGAAAGACAGCTACACACGCTTCCGCACAGTTGGATAAAACAAACCTTAACCGCACAACTCAACCTCACCAAAGAAGTTGTTTTTTTGGGGGGGTTTTTCGAAAGATGTTCAGAAGTGTTTTTTCTCTCTCTCTTTCTACTCGTCTTTGTTTTCTCTCCCTGGGTAAAACAAACGCATCATTTTTCAGCAAAGGATTAAAAAAAAAAATCTTTACTCCCTCCTCTCCCTCCCATTGTGCCATTTCCGTGTATGGAAGTGTTGCCTCCCATTGATTTTCTCCAAGCCAGGGCCCTACCCGACACGAGCCGTTTCCTTGCCGGTGTCATTTCGGTGTGCCTCTTTTTAATTCCATTTTTGCTCTTGTGGCATTAATGCACAACTGCTAAACCGGCAGTCGGGAAGAGGTGCACTGAGGGGAAAAAAAAAATAAAATTGATGCATGCACTCAAAAGTTTGGGATATTGATTTCTTTTTGATGCAGATGGGGGAAAAAACAGAACTGTTCAAAGCCGCGAAGAACCTTTTTGATCACCGCAAAAGTAAAGCCGGTTGGTTATGTTGTTAGTGAAAGAGCATAAAAATTGAATAAGCATTACACCGCTTTGTTGTGTTTTGTGTTAAAGGTTCAGCGTGCGATTCCTCATGGTCAGAAGGCTCATTAAATACAATGACCAAGGATCACTCATAAGGCTGCATCATCAGTTTGGGAAAACGCCTGCGGCCCCTTATTGTGCATGTGCACAATAAATTTACAGCTCTCACTGTGCTGCAAAAAAACAAAAAAAGTGAAAAGCACAAAGTGGGCATGACTACTTCTGAGTTGCTGCATTTGCAAGAAGACTGTAATGGTCAGCACAGCAAACAAACACACATGAGAAATGGCATGACTACATGGCAGAAATATTTCTGGTACCTTACATCAGATCAGGGTTCGACTATTGGATGATCATGATGTGGTTCCACCATCGTAATTAACCCCCCCCAAGGATAGAACTGCTTGGAAAAATTAGTGTGCTGGTAATTGGTTCCTTACAGTAAAATAAGATATAGTAAAAAAAATAAGTAAATAAATAAACAGTAAAATAAAATATGATAAAAAAACAACATCCCCCACCCCACCCCTTCCAATTTCATCACTCATCGTAATGTTTTACTGCAGTCATCACATATTAGACATCGCCCAAGCCTCGGGCACTGAAATCAAAGATGTTGAGCAGACGTGCAGAGTTCCAGAGATATGGGAAAGCTAGAAGGAGTGTTTTCCTGCCATCCTCATCCACACTCTCTGCTCTCCCCTCTGCCAGCGTTCTGTGATGTGTGTCTGTGTCCACTGGGGGCTACATTTAGCCCATCAAATTCATTCCAGCCAGAAACCCACGCTGCCTTTTTGTGGCTCTCTAAAGCCAGGGCTCCTCTAAAGAGACAGGCAACTTGTAAGACTCGGGGGGGGGGGGGGGGGTAGCCTTTGATGTGCAAGGTACTGCAGGGGCCTCCACCTTTGCTCGTATCAAGGCTGAGAAGACATTGCAATTAAAACGGGTGAGCGGGAGATGGGGGCTGACACTGGGCTTTGCAAATGTGCGCGTCATGTGCCACGAGCTCAATTATGCATCAAGGACGCTAGCAGAGCAGGTGACATGCCTGTTGAGTTGCTCTTATGTCTATCTATGTTTTTCCTGTTTTCTGGGCATGTTTCCTCATTTGTGTACATCAGGTAAAAGTAAGAGTAGGGCAGGACTTTACAACCTATGACCCTGTTTTTACTTCCGAAAAGTACCATGTCCACAGTGAATAGCGTCAGAGGATAAGTTCTCTTTTGACGATGTTAGTTAGCGATATATCAATTGGCCGATAATATCAGCTGATACATTCCTTTCACAAACATAGCATCAACGTTGCTTTTTGCCTATATGAAAATGTTTATTTTACCAAATAAGCAACACAGAAAAACACTTTGCCTGTTGGAAACAGTGTCATTACGTAGTTTGTCTGGCAGAGGGTGCACTGATAGCACTGTTTGCAAAGCTTTCAAGTATGGTTGGGACCCCATCACCCCTAGGTCACATTAGCTACAAGACACCGCGATAAAGCAAACAACTGCCAGTCATTTACAAACAGAGTGAATATTTTACAGTGACAAGAGACAAGTTGTAGCTATACCGCAAGCTAGGTGGGGTCAAAATAGACAAGAGGTCTATTTTATGTAAGTGCTGAGTGCTGAAACACGGCGACTGCATGAAGACAGCATGACGGCAGCTGGACATACATGGGCTGGTTGTCGGTTAAATTTATTTATCATAAAGTTCATGTTTAAACTGTCAAACATCAAGCTTCAATTATATTTCTTTGTAATATGGGTTTGATAACAAAACCTTAGGAATCATTAGCCATTTTTAAAATGTATCAAGGAAAATAAATCAGTACATTAAATTTTTTACTCCCTATTATCGGAATCGGCCCCCAAAAATCCATACTGGCTGGGCTCTATTGAAGAACATCCTAAATCTTCTAAAACAAATAACTTGGGTTTAATAGTAGTGTTGTGTTACCCATTTATAAAGCTATTGAAATCAATTCTGGAGTGTTAACAGATTCCAATCATTTGTTTCTTATTCAGTGGAGTGGTACACTTTTCCTTAAATTTGTGTCGGGATTTGGCTCATTTGGTGGTATACTTTGGGGTTCAAATTTTAATATATTTTATTTCTGTTTCCATGAAACACAAACAGGCTTGACTGACATTAAACAGATTCTCAATTATCTGAATTTTAAAGGTTCATATACTCAGAATTCACTGTGCTTTTTGATATTTCAAAGAAAAGGCATCTAAAATGGGTACTTTGGTTTACTTTGCAGTTCAAAAATTAACAAAATTCTACGACTTGCAGCTGATTGCAGCATCATGCAAGACTTGAAAGCCAACTGCTGATGTTTTTAAAACAAGACCACAAGAGGGAGCCAACTGACTTTTAAAATTTGTTACATTCTGAAATTGTTTTGAGTTCATAGAAACAGACGTCTGTTGTTTGAGTGGGTCGCAATTTCAATCATCTCGTTGGTCTTGGATTTCCATGCATCTATTACAAAACAAGTCAAAACCAAAATTTTGGATTTGTGAGTAACTCTGATCTTTATTCCAAATTTAAGAAACTGCACTAGTTGTTCTGATCGTGTAAAACAACTTCATGTCTGGTAACAGACAAGATGCACCTATTTCCACACACACGCACACATTTACGTCAACAGTATACAGAACACACAACTCCACCTGCACACACTTGCAGTCTTTCCCCATTCTCACACACGCATGCCTTGACAAATAACTAAACACACAAGGACATTATGTCAAAGGGGATTAGAGTGACTCCAACCTGACCCAGGGCAGCAATCGTTGCTTGTGGCGTCTGAGATGTCCACAGTTTAAACAGGTGTGTACTTAGGCAGATGCACATCTAGCATGTGGCTTCCATTAGCTGCTGCAGTGAAGCCAAAGTGAGCTTTCCCTGTGGCAGGCGTTGAGTCCAACATGTCATTTGTGGTTAGTGATCTATTCACTCTCTATTCCCTGAATTCAGGAAGTGGATTTTTCCTAAAAATTCCAAAAAGGAACTGTCTGAGACATGCATGTTCTGCCTGAAATTGTAAAGAGATGGAAAATCTGCAAAGCTGGAGTCCAGAACTGTGAAATACCAACATAACACATTACTATTATACTTGTACATCAGAGACGTATAGACATGAATAACATGAAAGATAATTACTGAAAGTGCTTACCATCGACAAGGTTATGGTGCAACAAATACTGTGTCCAAAATGTGGATGTGTCATGTCAACAAAAAACCAGGCAAGTGAATAAATTCTGTAATTCCGGTAGCTTCAAAGTGGAGAAATGCATATTTTCTTATTTTCTATCAAGTTATTCAATTATAGAATCTGACTGAACACATCATTTCCCAATGAGATATTGTGTGGATCAACAAACAGTACAAGTCATGAACTTATTTAACTGGTTTTTGACAAACAAATATGTAAAATCAGTCTTATATTAATATAACCAGTTGAAAATTTAATTTATGACTGTTTGGTAGATCTGTTTGGTTTAGATCTGGGACATCTACCTAAACTGATCTGGGATGAACACACTCTGGAACTCATCGCTTATTCAATTATCCCACCACTGTGAACAACGATTTATACACGGTTATTAAAAGTCCAATATTTCTGTTATAGAAATGCTCAGTCAAAGTTGTGCGGTGGCTTATGCTTCATCTTATCATCATGGCCAAAGTAGATGGCCATCCCAATGACTTGTCTGCTTAAGGTTTCTTCCTGTCATACCTCCAAAGAGCTGACCTTGAACTTTAAGTAATAAAAAAAGAAAAGTATGCCCCCATATATGCACACGGGGTCTCAGCAGGTTAAAGCATCTTAAAAAAAAATTTAAAAGGACAAACTGTGCATGCTTCCAGTTATATCATTACGTAATCCTCTGTTTGTGTCTGAAGTAGTCTTTGGAGGATGTTTCACCCCATTTTAAATACTACAAAAGCAAAGGAATATTTTTGGGGGGAGGTGCCTTTCATAATCGATCATCCATATCCATCTCATTGATCCAGCATGAGGAATGGCACACAGACACAAGTACAATATGTAAGTAGATCATGCAAACTTTACATAAAGAGGAACCAGGCACTGGTGGGTTTGAACTGAACCATGCATTACCATGGTGCCAAAATGACAAGGAAATATGAACAAAACTGTTTTAATGCCCCGTTCTGGAAAATGTAATCAACTTTTCTTTAACCCAAGGCCTCCTTCTCCACTAAATCTGACTAAAAGCCAAGGACCTTTGAGTTATGTGTCCACAAACAAATGACTAGAGAAACCAGGCGATAACACATTACACCCCTGGCACAAATAAAAAGCCTATTATTGGTATAAGACGTGAAAGCCCTTTAAATCTAATAATGCCTTTTCAATAAAAAGAGGCCATTTTTACACACTGCTCAACTGGTATAAAGCCACCCAAAAGCAATAAAGACAAAACCACAAAAAGAAGAAGAAAAAAAATAAATAAAATAAAATAAAAAAAAAACATCTAATACTGGTACAATAAGTAAATATTAATCCACCACTCAGCTCAGTACCAGTTCATCTATTACAAAAAACGCAAAAATGTGGTCTTTTTTTTCCTTAAAGAAGCTGCATGATTAAATGTTTTTCTGCTAAATGATGAATCAACTAATCACTAAATGCTAACCGGTGACCTAAAGAAAAGACTGGATGTCGTTGGTAGTCCGTCTGCTCTGAGAATCTTTGGGAACTGCTGGAATTACAGTGTAAGACAAACAGTTACTTAAGGGCCCGGTCACACGGCAATCGCTGAACGAACGAAAAAAGTCCCAAAGTCACAAATCATCGAGAAAAAGTGGACGAATGAGCCGGTACTTCTTCCATCACCGAAAAGCCTGTGAGTCCAGAAAGCATAAAAGAATGAAATAAAAGTGAAACTAACAAAAGAAAAACAAAGCGAATGGCGACCATGACTCTTTAAACAAAATCAAAACAAAACATTCATGATGACGTTACTTATGGGTATCAGATTGAGGGTCAGCCTGTGATCATTTCTGCAGCCAACGTGCGCTCTCCACAGCACCTGCAGGTGCGAGACATGTCTGTCTTCACAAAAACAATGTGCGCACACGCACGTTCGCATGCTGTTACGGCATGCGAACATGCGCACAGCTGCCTGTGGTGCACAGCCATTTGAGTGTGTGCGCACAGCCTCTCCAGCCACAGATGGCATGCGAACGTGTGTAAATAGTTACAGTAGTTGATAAAACATTCAATCAATCAATTTTATTTATATAGCGCCAAATCACAACAAACAGTTGCCCCAAGGTGCTTTATATTGTAAGGCAAGGCCATACAATAATTACGTAAAAACCCCAACGGTCAAAACGACCCCCTGTGAGCAAGCACTTGGCGACAGTGGGAAGGAAGAACTCCCTTTTAACAGGAAGAAACCTCCAGCAGAACCAGGCTCAGGGAGGGGCAGTCTTCTGCTGGGACTGGTTGGGGCTGAGGGAGAGAACCAGGAAAAAGACATGCTGTGGCGGGGAGCAGAGATCAATCACTAATGATTAAATGCAGAGTGGTGCATACAGAGCAAAAAGAGAACACTCAGTGCATCATGGGAACCCCCCAGCAGTCTAAGTCTATAGCAGCATAACTAAGGGATGGTTCAGGGTCACCTGATCCAGCCCTAACTATAAGCTTTAGCAAAAAGGAACGTTTTAAGCCTAATCTTAAAAGTAGAGAGGGTGTCTGTCTCCCTGATCCGAATTGGGAGCTGGTTCCACAGGAGAGGAGCCTGAAAGCTGAAGGCTCTGCCTCCCATTCTACTCTTACAAACCCTAGGAACTACAAGTAAGCCTGCAGTCTGAGAGCGAAGCGCTCTATTGGGGTGATATGGTACTATGAGGTCCCTAAGATAAGATGGGACCTGATTATTCAAAACCTTATAAGTAAGAAGAAGAATTTTAAATTCTATTCTAGAATTAACAGGAAGCCAATGAAGAGAGGCCAATATGGGTGAGATATGCTCTCTCCTTCTAGTCCCCGTTAGTACTCTAGCTGCAGCATTTTGAATTAACTGAAGGCTTTTCAGGGAACTTTTAGGACAACCTGATAATAATGAATTACAATAGTCCAGCCTAGAGGAAATAAATGCATGAATTAGTTTTTCAGCATCACTCTGAGACAAGACCTTTCTAATTTTAGAGATATTGCGTAAATGCAAAAAAGTAGTCCTACATATTTGTTTAATATGCGCTTTGAATGACATATCCTGATCAAAAATGACTCCAAGATTTCTCACAGTATTACTAGAGGTCAGGGTAATGCCATCCAGAGTAAGGATCTGGTTAGACACCATGTTTCTAAGATTTGTGGGGTCAAGTACAATAACTTCAGTTTTATCTGAGTTTAAAAGCAGGAAATTAGAGGTCATCCATGTCTTTATGTCTGTAAGACAATCCTGCAGTTTAGCTAATTGGTGTGTGTCCTCTGGCTTCATAGATAGATAAAGCTGGGTATCATCTGCGTAACAATGAAAATTTAAGCAATGCCGTCTAATAATACTGCCTAAGGGAAGCATGTATAAAGTGAATAAAATTGGTCCTAGAACAGAACCTTGTGGAACTCCATAATTAACCTTAGTCTGTGAAGAAGATTCCCCATTTACATGAACAAATTGTAATCTATTAGATAAATATGATTCAAACCACCGCAGCGCAGTGCCTTTAATACCTATGGCATGCTCTAATCTCTGTAATAAAATTTTATGGTCAACAGTATCAAAAGCAGCACTGAGGTCTAACAGAACAAGCACAGAGATGAGTCCACTGTCTGAGGCCATAAGAAGATCATTTGTAACCTTCACTAATGCTGTTTCTGTACTATGATGAATTCTAAAACCTGACTGAAACTCTTCAAATAGACCATTCCTCTGCAGATGATCAGTTAGCTGTTTTACAACTACCCTTTCAAGAATTTTTGAGAGAAAAGGAAGGTTGGAGATTGGCCTATAATTATCTAAGATAGCTGGGTCAAGTGAAGGCTTTTTAAGTAATGGTTTAATTACTGCCACCTTAAAAGCCTGTGGTACATAGCCAACTAATAAAGATAGATTGATCATACTTAAGATCGAAGCATTAAATAATGGTAGGGCTTCCTTGAGCAGCCTGGTAGGAATGGGGTCTAACAGACATGTTGATGGTTTGGATGAAGTAACTAATGAAAATAACTCAGACAGAACAATCTGAGATAAAGAGTCTAACCAAATACCGGCATCACTGAAAGCAGCCAAAGATAACGATATGTCTTTGGGATGGTTATGAGTAATTATTTCTCTAACAGTTAAAATTTTATTAGCAAAGAAAGTCATGAAGTCATTACTAGTTAAAGTTAAAGGAATACTCGGCTCAATAGAGCTCTGACTCTTTGTCAGCCTGGCTACAGTGCTGAAAAGAAACCTGGGGTTGTTCTTATTTTCTTCAATTAGTGATGAGTAGTAAGATGTCCTAGCTTTACGGAGGGCTTTTTTATAGAGCAACAGACTCTTTTTCCAGGCTAAGTGAAGATCTTCTAAATTAGTGAGACGCCATTTCCTCTCCAACTTACGGGTTATCTGCTTTAAGCTGCGAGTTTGTGAGTTATACCACGGAGTCAAGTACTTCTGATTTAAAGCTCTCTTTTTCAGAGGAGCTACAGCATCCAAAGTTGTCTTCAATGAGGATGTAAAACTATTGACGAGATACTCTATCTCACTTACAGAGTTTAGGTAGCTACTCTGCACTGTGTTGGTATATGGCATTAGAGAACATAAAGAAGGAATCATATCCTTAAACCTAGTTACAGCGCTTTCTGAAAGACTTCTAGTGTAATGAAACTTATTCCCCACTGCTGGGTAGGCCATCAGAGTAAATGTAAATGTTATTAAGAAATGATCAGACAGAAGGGAGGCCAAGGGAAGCCAATTGAGTCTAATAATAGATTAAATGCAGTGTTGAGGCTGTCATTCTCAGCATCTGTGTGGATGTTAAAATCGCCCACTATAATTATCTTATCTGAGCTAAGCACTAAGTCAGACAAAAGGTCTGAAAATTCACAGAGAAACTCACAGTAACGACCAGGTGGACGATAGATAATAACAAATAAAACTGGTTTTTGGGACTTCCAATTTGGATGGACAAGACTAAGAGTCAATCTTTCAAATGAATTACAGCTCTGTCTGGGTTTTTGATTAATTAATAAGCTGGAATGGAAGATTGCTACTAATCCTCCGCCTCGGCCCGTGCTACGAGCGTTCTGGCAGTTATTGTGACTCGGGGTGTTGACTCATTTAAACTAACATATTCATCCTGCTGTAACCAGGTTTCTGTAAGGCAGAATAAATCAATATGTTGATCAATTATTATATCATTTACTAACAGGGACTTAGAAGAGAGAGACCTAATGTTTAATAGACCACATTTAACTGTTTTAGTCTGTGGTGCAGTTGAAGGTGCTATATTATTATTTTTTTTGAATTTTTATGCTTAAATAGATTTTTGCTGGTTATTGGTGGTCTGGGAGCAGGCACCGTCTCTACGGGGATGGGGTAATGAGGGGATGGCAGGGGGAGAGAAGCTGCAGAGAGGTGTGCAAGACTACAACTCTGCTTCCTGGTCCCAACCCTGGATAGTCACGGTTTGGAGGATTTAAGAAAATTGGCCAGATTTCTAGAAATGAGAGCTGCTCCATCCAAAGTGGGATGGATGCCGTCTCTCCTAACAAGACCAGGTTTTCCCCAGAAGCTTTGCCAATTATCTATGAAGCCCACCTCATTTTTTGGACACCACTCAGACAGCCAGCAATTCAAGGATAACATGCGGCTAAACATGTCATCTCACATTCTTGCCACTATTGTTTCTGTATGACAAGGTTTTTTTTCTTCCCACACATGGATGAGTAGCGTCGGATCTTGGGAGGTTGGACGAAACGGTGACAGTACGGGAACTATGCAAACGATGATGAACCGTCAAGACAGAAAGCAAAACGGATTACGGACGAATTGAAGTTGTCATCGGGATTCGTTAACATTTTCAGCAGTTTGAAAATTCTGACTAAGCGCCAGCTACAGAAATGAAGCTGGATGACGGTTGAACAATGTCTCCGAAACTCAACGTAAGTCCAGATTTCTTGTTTTGTTTTGGCCTCGGTGTCCTTCGCTAGTGCCGTGTTACCGGGGCTTTAGAGAGACTCGGGTAAGGCATGTCGCTTCTGTACTGGGGACAGCTACATTTTGGAAAGGTGGCACGCTTCTCTGGTCATGATCCAGCACGCAGGTGAATCCAAGTTGAAAAACTGAAAAGAGCCAAGGGGACGCCCACATTTCACCTGGCCAAGACAGATAGGTGGCCATTGTTGAGAGGTGGGGATGGACCAATTACCTGCCTGGGTGGTTGCTATCCAAGTTCTGTGGTATGGTGTATGGACATGGTAGCTGGCGGCATCAGACCTGATCTGATGTTCAATCCAAATTTAGTTTGGCACTGCACTTCCACTGAACTAGCAGATTTTAACATCATTATAAATCATTATTTTAGCTGATTTATTGTAGGTTTCACAGTGACATTAAGATTTTAAACCTCCGTTTGCAGTGGCAAACGGAGGTTAAATCTGTGGTTGGAATACAGCAACAGCATTAAAATGTAATTGAGCTATTTTATCCTGGCATGAAGCAGCACCACAATGTGAGCTGACAAAAAAGGCAAGTAAATTGCACCAACGAAATAAAAAAAGGGACGTCATGCTTCAAAGAAGCAGAAGGTATTCTAACTCTCCCTTGTTGGTTATTCCAGACTTTTTTTTGCAAAGAAAGAATCTTGTTTTAAAAAAATGCCATGGATTCCAGTCAGTGCCAGTGAGAATCAAGCGACCTATTCATGCTGCCAGTTGAGTTACGCATGCCTCGCTACACACCAATCAGCTTGGCCCAGGCCTTGCCAGCCACTCACTTGTCTGCCATTTCAACACAAGATGGAGACAGTGCCAAAAGTTCCAATTAAAATATCCATTTGTGATGTCGCTGCAGAAAAAAAAGAACAACAACAAAAAGTATTTTTCGATAACGTAGGAAAAAATACAACAAAAGCTGCCAAAATTCTGTGGACAAGCCACATAGGTAAGAGTTTTCAGTCTCCATAAACTAAGTATGGAAAATGTGTATGTGGGAAGAAGGCGTGCGTGTGTCTGTGTATGTGAGACAGAGAGAGAGAAAGCATGTGCGTGCATGGTTAGTGGGAGCTTCTTGTTATGGAGGAACAGAGCATGTTGCAGATAAGAGGGCGACGGTGTTCAAAGGAAAAGGCAGGCCAGTAAAGTGCGCGCAGATTCGACATCGTCGCCTTACTGTCCCTTAATGAGCTTGGAGAGGAAGTCTGGTGTCCACAGAATCCGCTCCTGTCTCGCTCCAATCATGCTGCCGGGCTTTTTATTCAAATCTCACACACAACTGTCACGCAGCCAGTCTGGCCACGCTGTTTATCTTACTCCAGAAGGATGTTAACAAGACAAATGAATGAATAAATACACAAATAATGCGTTTAGGTAATGTTAATAATGTATGAAATGGAAGATGCTTTTTGACAGTAGCGCTGCACTAAGGATTCTTCCCAACTTTGGTGACAAGCTTGTTTATTCCTTTCCCATCATGCAATTCTCTGCATCTTTCCAAGGCGATGTCTGGCCAACGCTAACCGTCTATAGCACATCTCAGTGATGAGAAAAGGTGGTCTGACACATTAGTTTAGAAAAAAACCTTCAGTATTGAACCATCTCTCCGCTTCATCCGAATCCTCGGGTGTGATTATCCTCCTTCGTGGAATTCAGGCGTCACTCTCACCCCATCGCGCTTCCCCGCCGCTATTACAAGACTGATTTCAGTCTATTTTCAACAGCGTGCAATTAGAAGTAATTTTTTGGGGGATGTCTGGATAGATGAATATGAAGTATGTGCACACCTGCACAGGTATGCAAGAGTAGTCAGTCTGCAGGATCGGCTGCCTCAAAGACGGGTCCAAAATGTCAAAGGCGGTATAGAAAACGCAAAACAAATAAATAAACAAAAACCAGGAAGGGGGAAAATACGCTCAAAGAAGCTGTGTCGGTAGGAAAATAAATTCCTTCCAGGGATGAGACAAAAGGAGGGCCTGGCACTCGCACACCGTCGACTACATAGGCTTGGAAGATGGAGAAGGGGGAAAAAAAATAACAACATACACATCAAAACCAGAGCCAAACAAATCCAAGAAAAGTTCAGATAGGTCCTCATTGGAACTGCCGAGAGGAACAAAATCAAATAAATTGGGGAGTTAGTCTCGTTCAGGCTGGCCCAGCAAGCCTGAAAACACTGTTTAGAATATACAAGGAAGGTGACAGAGGACAATGTTAAATTACTTAGAAAGCACATTCCGTGTGTTTACCTCTGCAAACTCCAAAGAAAAGCTCCTCTCCTGTTATAAGGGGGTTGGAAGTGTAAACCGAATTTGAGGCAGCTTAAGTGCTCTCTGGAATCACTCAGCATTCCACCGTCTTCAAAATCTGACATGACAGTGTATTCATCCATAACTATAAATTGTTCTTTGGGGAATTTGGTGGAGCTTTATTGTCTCTCTGTCTTTTTCCCTCTCCAGCTGCCAGCAGTCATTCCCAATCCCAACAGTCACCCCAGCGATGGCATGATCGTTCATCACTAAGTTGTGAATACTGATATCCCGCGTACATGGCCTGATTCAGGCTTTCAGTGGAGGAGTGCACAAGTTTAATAAACCCTGATCCAGATTTGCCATTTTGTGTAATTCAGCTGTGATAAACTGCTTGTTTTGCCTCGTTTACGCAGGAGCATTAAGGAACCTGCATCCCAGCACCTACAACAGCTCAAAAGTGCACCACGCATTCTCAAAGCTACTTTTAATGTTTGTTTTATGTGGGGTGTGTTTGTGTGTTTCCAGCAAATTCTGTGTCTGAACACTTTAAGATCATGCTGAATTTGCTTCTTCGTCTTTGCGTGAGACACTGCTGAACAAGTTGACGATTTCAGTTGAGGTTTCTTTAAGTGTTCATACTCAAAATCATACTGTTATAACAGTGATAAAGGTTGCAATTGAAGTTTGGTTGGCTTAAAAAAAAACAGTTCATAAGGAAGAAGCAAAGCGCTTTTCATAAATGTAAATAGAGATTACTCTGCTAAATTGTATCTGTAGTATGGCCCAAGCAGAAGGTCGCCCCTTTGAGTCTGGTCCGCTTAAGGTTTCTTCCTCAAATCATTAGAGGGAGTTTTTCCTTACCACTATCACCTGTGTGCTTGCTCTGGGGGTTGGTAAGGTTAGACCTTACTTGTGTGAAGCACCTTGAGGCAACTTTGATGTGATTTGGCGCTATATAAATGAAAATAAATTGAAATTGAATTGAAATTACTCTGCATAAGGAAACCAAACTCTCAAACCTGCTTATTGTAACTCCCTGTGCTGTGATTTGAATGGTTTTTATAGGTCTGGAGGTTAGAGCGGCGGATATGTGACGAGGCGATCCTCGGGTCAGTTGCCAGACACACCGGCAAGACACCAAGGTGCCCTTGAGCACAGACCTTAAGCCTCAAGGTGGTTTAGGTGCCAAATAAACATGCAGGTCTGTACCAGACTGGTTGTGAACAAAATAAAAATTAAGAAATTTAAAAGGAAGCAGGCAAAAAGAGAGAGGTAGGGTACAAATAGGGGCATCAAAAAGGAATCAGAGAGTGTAAAGAAGCTCAAAACACAGTTTAACCTGCTGACCTACTGTCCATGGATATGCTTAGTGTGTGTTAGGATAGCTTATTTATTTATATTTAAACACTACCTCTTCAAGCTGTGCAGCTAATGTTAGCAAGCAACTATGCAAACTGCAAAACAGGTAACTGCTAGCTACAGATGGAAACAGCGCTCGAGTCGTCCTTTCGTATCTTAAAAAAAAATTTTACATGATTAATTAGCGGTGTAACGATATACAAAAACCATAGCTTGGTGCGTACCGTGGCTTTGGGGTCACCTTTTGGTATGTTTTCGGTACAGTACACGAAGCAAGGGAACTTCATCATGTGATCAAATTATTTTTAGCACATTTAAAGTAGGTGTTCTCAACAACAGAGTATGGTTGCATAGCCATTGGTATAAAAATAATTGTGGTGTCTCTAAACTATTGGTGTTTCTTAGCCTGACGTTTACGTTCAGGTGATGCTACTTCAAATAAGTGAGTTCAAGTGGAGAAGTTTGACATACAGCCAGCTAGCTACATATCGGACTGCAGATAAACAACGTCGCTGTATAGGTTTCTTCTGGTCCACCTGTCTTTGGCCATCTTCATAATTACTACGTGAGAAACCTCAGTGTTGTCACAGCACACCTGAATAACAGTGAAGGACATGCAAGCTCTCGTATGCTGGCGTTCTTTGCGCCAAACAAACATTCAGTCTGTTGTTAAAGTTGCTTGGTGGAAACGCAACAACAACAAACCAAGTTCCACACAAAGAAAAAAGTGTACTGTAGTGATGCGTGCAGAACCGAAAGGCATGTACAAAAATCTTTCCCTGCAAATACAATAGATGTATTATTACAACCCTACAAATAATCATAAAAATTTTTTTGGCATCTTAAATATGTAGCAAGACACTGCCCAAGCATATAAATGCCATATGATCATCAATGTTCTGTGTTCAAAGGTCTTGTTTTGTTTGAACAGAGGTGTGAAAGAACCTGGCACTAAAGTACACAAATGTTTGCAGTTGAAAATACACTCTGTTTAACATGACATCTGCAACATGAGAGCCTCCACGTCTGAAAGAGGCCTTACAGTGTAATTCTGGCAGTGGTGGTTGTTATTATAGTAAACTGACAGCTTCCTACATACAGAGAAAGTCTGGCTTTTCATTGTTGTGCCTCGTTGGCTCCAACACACAAATGCGCAAAACAACAACAAAAAACAAAACAGAAAAGTCCAACTTTCTGAACTTCACAAAGAACTGCCAGTTTCAAAGGAAAAACACCTTAATGACATTTCTGATGTGACTTCACAGGAATTTATACAATATAACCCTTGCATCAACAGCACACGCATGTTTGTGTATGTGCATGTGCCAATGAAATAACCGAAATACTGCAGCCCACCCTTGAGATATTCACTAACTCACATCACCTCGTTCTCCAAAGTTCATCCGCAAACTTCCTGTAAACAGGAGCAGACATTTCAGTGGAATAACAAAGGAGGTTACAGAGAGTAATAAATGCTGTGTTTAATCCCACACAATTTTGCAAGAACAACAAGCCAGAGGAGAGTTGCAGCAAAACCAAATTACCGCTCCTACACAAGGATGTGGTTAGCAACACAAAAAGCGTCTTCAGAGTGACATGGCGTCTGCCGAAAACACAAAGAAATACAAGAAACTGCCTAAGGTCTACTGTAATGTGATCAACACTCAAGTTGGGGGTTGTTGATATGGTCCAAAATTCAGATTACAGTATTTTTCACTTTTTGGAAGATGGCCATATTGCATCACGTATGATGTTTTTCGCAAAGTTATGTGAGGAGTAGCATGTTCTGTACTTTGATGTAAATAAAAACATTAAAAATTGATAATACATGAGGTACATGGAAGTACACTGTCGATTGGGAGACATGTTGGAGTGTCAGGCATTGAGTGTGTGGGGTGGTCTTTTAAAAATCTTACGTAAAATAAAGCATGAGGGGTGTATTTCTTTCAAGTATATCACAGAGGTCTCAAACAAGCTGTGTCTGTTGTATGGCTGGGGGGCCTGGCTGCCTTTTTGTTTCTGTCTTTGTTTTTCCTTCCAGGTGGCTTGCATTTGGGGACTGAGTGGCTGTGTTGCTGAGGTTATCAGGACCTCACCCTGATCACCTGCGGCTTGTCAGGACTCACAGCTGAGGTGCATCTATATGGATTGGAACATGGTGGCATTCACAGTCTTTGCCATGAAGCTCAAAATTGAGCTCAGGTGCATCTTGTTTCCACTGATCATCCTTGAAATGTTTCTACAGCTTAATTGGAGTCCACCTAGGGTAAATTCAGTTGATTGGACATGATTTGGAAAGGCACACATCTGTCTACAGATAAGGTCCCACAGTTGACAGTGCATGTCAGAGCACAAACAAAGCATGAAGTCAAAGGAATTGTCTGTAGACCCCCGAGACAGGATTGTGTCAAGCCACAAATCTGGGGAAGGGTACAGAAACATTTCTGCTGTTTTGAAGATTCCAATGAGCACAGTGGCCTCCATCATCTGTAAATGGAAGAAGTTCGGATTCACCAGAACTCTTCCTAGAGCTGGCTGCCCGTCTAAACTGAGCAATCAGGGGAGAAGGGTCCTAGTCAGGGAGTTAACAGGCCATGAATCTTATGTACTTGTGATTTCTTGTTTTTTAATTTTTTAATGGATTAATGGATATTTGACATTATTTTTCATTAATGTCATTAAAAACATTTATGGCCCTGTGGAGGTTCCTCTATTGTTCTTTGATGACATTAGTTCAGGGTCGCCAAAGCAGATCCATACAGACCCACATCAGGATTTCAAACAAGTTTTACACCAGATGCCCTTCATGAGGAGGTGATGGTCTAGTGGTTAAGGTGTTGGGCTTGAGTCCAGAAGATCATGGGTTCAAATCCCCACCTGACTGGAAAATCACTAAGGGCCCTTGGGCAAGGCCTTTAATCCCTTATTGCTCCCGGTGTGTAGTGAGCGCCTTGTATGGCAGCACCCTGACATCGGGGTTAATGTGAGGCATAATTGTAAAGCGCTTTGAGCGTCTGATTCAGATGGAAAAGCGCTATATAAATGCAGTCCATGAAACAACTCCACGTTCTACCTGGAGAAACACACACTCAAACCACTGGTCTTCCTAAGTGCTCTACCATCCAAGTACTAACCAGGACCTACCCTGCTTAGCTTCTCAGATCGAACAGGATCATGCATATACAGAGCAAAGCGGCTGTGCATGTTGATTCTGATATTATGAGCAGAAAACTGATCCCTCATGGTGTTGACGGTATTGCGCAATCACGGTGCACTATCACACGTGACGACTATGACACGGATGTACCACTCACCCCTGAGTCAAGTTATACAAAATACTCAGATAGAATAAAAGCTGTAATTTGAGCTATAACAGTTCTCACGTACTGACACTGTATTTGCCTGACCCATTCTCTTTCTGCGTAATTCCCCTTCTCTTTGTGGCCCAGCTCAAAACTCAGCCACTGCTATACTACTGCTGGGAAGGTGTGTGTGTGTGTGGGGGGGGGGGGGGGGGGGGGGAGTAAGTCGCAGATCGCCTTACTCCAGTCTTCCTCCAGTCTTCCTCCATGCAGTCACAATTCTCCCTCTGCTCCACACCTTCCCTTACCGCCCCCCTTCCCTGCACTCAAGAGCTCATTCCATCACTGCAGCCAAATCCGCCTCATCCATCCTCCCTCCACCCAGTTTCATTTCTTCCCTCTTTCCCCCCCACCCCTCCTGTGCCCTCAGCTCAGTGCTAATTGGTAAATCTGTTGAACCATGCCAGCCCCAACAATGAGACACCTGGAGTTCTGTCAAAACAAGTTTCGCAGTGAAACTGCCTCCAGTGTTAATGCCACATTAGGAATCCTGTTGTCGTTCAGGGGACTGGCCACAGAATGGCGCTCTGAGAGCTACGCTAGCTGGGGAGAATTAATTAAAGATCAAACATTGTGGCTTCCAATCCATTTGTAGTAAATAGATTGCTGATCAATATCACTTCTAGGCAAATAAGTTATTACTACATCAAGATATCTTGCAAAAGCCCTGTGTGTAAGCATGTCGGCCGCCTCGATCTGGTTGACAAGAAATATGTGTTCATGCTAGCAACGTGAAAGTTAACCTCGCCAACCTCTGCTTACCTGTCCTCTAAACCTCAAGTCACGCCTTAGACTCAAGGATACCACCTATAAGCAGGTGTAGACAAAGGTGTGTTTGTAAGACACACACACACGGAGAAAGACAGACAGGCACACCCAGCAGTCATCCTGCCAGATCTTGTCAAACAAGTTCTAGCAAAGCTGCTTGTATAAGAAAGGGAGCAGCAAATCAATTCGGGGAATTTTTTTTCCCTTCTTTCAATTCCATGTATTGTTTCAAAACAGTCAACATAATTCCATTTAATGACTGTCTGCTCTTCTTTTATTCTGGACAAGTGTTATTTATTAGCAGCAAAGGCCATGTATGTGTGTGCAACATCAACAAGCAATTGTTCAGTCAAACAATGCAAGTAGACAATTTGGAGGTTTTACAAAGCTTGGTAAAGGTAAAGACTAAACTTTACCTTTTCTACAAACTAAGATTCATATACCTGGGTGGTATCAGACACCCTATTGGGTTTTCAATTTCTTAAAGCACCAGTATATTTCACAAAAAACACAACTTGCTGGCCAAAATGATATCTTTCACAACTCAAATTAGAGTGATTCAAGTAATTTGTGTTATCTTTATGTAGGGCTAGCAAACAGAAATGTGTGTTTTTACATCTGATACCTCCGTCAGACAACTGGTCAAATTATCCGATGACTAGACATCATATTCACAACAATTTGTGTAGGGCTCACCCTTTTTTGTAGCTTCTTATACAACATATGCCTTGATTACTGAAACATGTCGCAATCATGCTAGCATTAACCAAATATAATGTTTGTGGACACATTCATGGACAATCCTGCCCAAGTGTAGCACAGATTTGTAACATCAGTGGAACAAATTAACAATCTCAGTTTCAAAGATCTTCTCTCTCCATGGAATCATTGTTTCTCTACTCCCATTATATTAGCAGCTGTGAATTTTAATGTTTCTGGCACAAATCTCAAAGATGAGGTGAGACATGAGACCATTCGTCATACCTTCCCGGGACTGAATGCCCAAAAAACAACACTGTTATTAAGGTTTTCCATCAGACAAAGAGACGATCTGCTTTACAGTGATCCCTCACATTCACTCATTCACATGCTGATGTCAGGTTTCTGCCATGCAATGTGCTCAACTGCAAACCAAGAACAACTTGGTGATTAAAGTCCTTGCTCAAGGATACCTTTGTAATTTTTCTTTTGTAAGCTTGGAATTGAACCTATGATCCTCTGGTCACAAGCCTACATGCCCCAGTATTTTGCCATTTTTTCTTCTATATTATGAGAGATAATGGGGCCTCAAAGAAAATGTGCTCATCCATTTACTTTTGCACCATTTACTTTTACACAATTCTGAATTAGAACCAGTGATTTAACTTGTGTGTGAATAATATTGTTCCATCCACGATATCATTTCCCATTCACAACCACATGCTGGTCTCAAAGAAATGCAAAAGAAATGGGTAGAAATACAATATTGCAGAAATATAATATTCAGACTGATCCTCCTACTGTTAGCCTGTGGGCAAAATCATAGAGAATACAAAAGCACATGAAATTCAAGTACAAGTCTACAATCAACAGTTTTCGGTTGACTCCTGAAGCCAAAAAGGATGTTGTCACTAAAGACCCTTTCACACCAGGTCTGCTTCGAGTTACGTATGCTGCGTATCTGATAACACAGGAATGTCTGTGTCAGTTGCGTGCAGCACGGGGGTGAAGCTTGAGGAGGTGAGAGCGCCGAGGAGCTGCAGTCAGACTGTAAAATGAGCAGGTGTGTGCTCTGATTTCTCTTCTAGTTTATATTTCTTCTTGTGCAGCGCTGCAGGTAGGCGCTCTGATTTCTCTTCTAGTTTATATTGCCTCTTGTGCAGTGGTGCAGGTGCGCGCTCTGATTTCTCTTCTAGTTTATATTGCCTCTTGTGCAGCGCTGCAGGTGCGTGCTCTGATTTCTCTTCTAGTTTATATTTCTTCTTGTGCAGCGCTGCAGGTGCGCGCTCCGATTTCTCTTCTAGTTTATATTTCCTCTTGTGCAGCGCTGCAGGTGCGCGCTCTGATTTCTCTTCTAGTTTGTATTTCCTCTTGTGCAGCACTGCAGGTGCGCGCTCTGATTTCTCTTCTAGTTTATATTTCTTGTTGTGCAGCGCTGCAGATGTGCGCTCTGATTTCTCTTCTACGAGGGCTGTCCGTAAAGTATAGGTCCTTTTTATTTTTTTCAAAAACTATATGGATTTCATTCATATATTTTTACGTCAGACATGCTTGCACCCTCGTGTGCATGCGTGAGTTTTTCCATGCCTGTCGGTGACGTCATTCACCTGTGAGCACTCCTTGTGGGAGGAGTCGTCCAGCCCCTCGTCGGAATTCCTTTGTCTGAGAAGTTGCTGAGAGACTGGCGCTTTGTTTGATCAAAATTTTTTCTAAACCTGTGAGACACATCAAAGTGGACATGGTTCGAAAAATTAAGCTGGTTTTCAGTGAAAATTTTAACAGCTGATGAGAGATTTTGAGGTGATTCTGTCGCTTTAAGGACTTTTCACGGTGCGAGACGTCGTGCAGCGCTCTCAGGCAGCGTCATCAGCCTGTTTCAAGCTTAAAACCTCCACATTTCAGGCTCTATTGATCCAGGACGTCGTGAGAGAACAGAGAAGTTTCAGAAGAAGTCGGTTTCAGCATTTTATCCGGATATTCCACTGTTAAAGGAGATTTTTTTAATGAAAGACGTGCGGACGGGTCCGCGCGTCGGGACGCAGCCGACGTGGCGCGGCGGCACAGGAAAAACACCTCCATGTTGATAACCATTTGTTAAAATCCAGTTGGCTTTTGATGGCTTTCAGTGGAGTGAGTATATGAGAAATTGTTTATCAGCTGGAGATGTTCCAACTTGTCCTCAAGGCTTCCAACAGAGGTGTTTTTCCTGTGGCGGAGCGTCGCGGCGGCTGCGAGCCGACGCTGCAATCCGCTCGCACGTCTTTCATTAAAAAAATCTCCTTTAACAGTAGAATATCCGGATAAAATGCTGAAACCGACTTCTTCTGAAACTTCTCTGTTCTCTCACGACGTCCTGGATCAACAGAGCCTGAAATGTGGAGGTTTTAAGCTTGAAACAGGCTGATGACGCCGCCTGAGAGCGCTGCGCGACGTCTCGCACCGTGAAAAGTCCTTAAAGCGACAGAATCACCTCAAAATCTCTCATCAGCTGTTAAAATTTTCACTGAAGACCAGCTTAATTTTTCGAACCATGTCCACTTCGATGTGTCTCACAGGTTTAGAAAAAATTTTGATCAAACAAAGCGCCAGTCTCTCAGCAACTTCTCAGACAAAGGAATTCCGACGAGGGGCTGGACGACTCCTCCCACAAGGAGTGCTCACAGGTGAATGACGTCACCGACAGGCGTGGAAAAACTCACGCATGCGCACGAGGGTTCAAGCATGTCTGACGTAAAAACATATGAATGAAATCCATATAGTTTTTGAAAAAATAAAAAGGACCTATACTTTACGGACAGACCTCGTATTTTATATTTTTTCTTTTGCAGCGCTGCAGGTGTGCACTCTGATTTCTGTTAAAGTTTCTCATTCTTCCTGTGACCACGGAGCAGCACTTAATGGACTTAAACACAATCATGAGAGAACTTGAGGATGTGAGCACAAGGAGCTGCAGCCAGGCTGTAATGAGCATTTTTTTCTTTTAATTGTTCACATGAGCTCTTTGAGTGGTATACGTGGTGTGTCCATAAAGTAACGGTCCTTTTTATTTTATTTTTTTAAACTATATGGATTTCATTCATATGTTTTTACGTCAGACATGCTTGAACCCTCGTGCGCATGCGTGAGTTTTTCCACGCCTGTCGATGACGTCATTCGCCTGTGAGCACGCCTTGTGGAAGGAGTGGTCCTGCCCCCTCCTCGGATTTTCATTGTCTGGAAATGGCGGAATGAAAAGGACTTTTTTTCCATCAGAATTTATTCAGAAGCTGTTAGAGACTGGCACCTGGAAACCATTCGAAAAAGTTATCTGGCTTTCGGTGAAAATTTTACAGGCTTCACAGAGAATAAGGACTTTAACTACAGCTTTAAGGACCCCTTTAAGGACGGTCAGTGCGCCGCGCTCCGAGCTGCGACGTCGCGGCACAAACCACTGGATCATTTCTAAACGGATGGCTCTGTGGATACGAGACCATCGTGTGCTCTTTTTCTGGTTATCACAAGAGCTGGACATCAGCCATTTTCCGGCTGATTTCACTTTTAACAAGAGATTTTGTCATGGAAAGCCGTGCGGAGGCTTCGCGCGTCACGACCGATTCGCTGATGACGCGAGACAAAGGAACACCTCCGTTTCGGAGTGTTAGAGGACAAGTTTGGACATGTCTATCTCGGCTTTCAGTGCTTACCAGTCAAGTGAGTATAAGAGAACTTGTGGAGAGCTGGACATGTCCAAACTTGTCCTCTAACACTCCGAAACGGAGGTGTTCCTTTGTCTCACTTCATCAGCGAATCGGTCGTGACACGCGAAGTCTCCACGCGGCTTTCCATGACAAAATCTCTTGTTAAAAGTGAAATCTGCCGGAAAATGGCTGATGTCCAGCTCTTGTGATAACCAGAGAAAGAGCACACGACGGTCTCGTATCCACAGAGCCATCCATTTAGAAATGATCCAGTGGTTTGTACCGCGACGTCGCAGCTCGGAGCGCGGCGCACCGACCGTCCTTAAAGGGGTCCTTAAACCTGTAGTTAAAGTCCTTGTTCTCTGTGAAGCCTGTAAAACTTTCACCAAAAGCCAGATAACCTTTTCGAATGGTTTCCAGGTGCCAGTCTCTAACAGCTTCTGAAAAAATTCTGATGGAAAAAAAGTCCTTTTCATTCCGCTATTTCCAGACAATGAAAATCCGACGAGGGGGCGGGACCACTCCTTCCACAAGGCGTGCTCACAGGCGAATGACGTCACCGACAGGCGTGGAAAAACTCACGCATGCGCACGAGGGTTCAAGCATGTCTGACGTAAAAACATATGAATGAAATCCATATAGTTTTTAAAAAAAATAAAAAGGACCATTACTTTATAGACACACCACGTAGTTTTACTACATTTAGGGCTGCAGCTATCGATTATTTTAGTAATCGAGTATTCTATCAATTATTCTGGCAATTAATCGAGCAATCGGATAAAAAGTACTTTTGCATTTTTAAATAAACATCAACAGTCCAGGGCTCTCCCTAAGCAATGGCATAACGTCGCTGCGCCAGTGTTGACATTTTGCTGAAAATTTTGCTGAAATATTTTGTTTTTTCCCCAACTTGTAAAATTTAACCATTTTTGAGTTTTTTTTTTTTTTTTTTTTTAAGGTTGGTGGACTGGATCCCTGCGTTAAATTTTTTTTTTATCCCTCTTTCTCTGCAATTCAGCAGATGCATTTCAACTAGAGGTTAAACATGCAAGCCTCGCAGTGAGTTTTTTCATAATTATTATTATCATTATTATTATTTTATTCAAGTTACAGTGTTTGTGAAGCGTGTGTGTTGCCTAAAAAAAGCAAAAATTAAAAAGCAAAACACTCAGTGCGAGTCTGAGTAAAACATAGAAGAAAGAGTGGACTTTTGCTGAGAGGATCTTTCAGAAACTGCTTGTCAGTGTGGCCGGGGATGGAGCTGTGACTTGCCCAGTGTGAGCGGATTGCTGATCCCCTCACACTGGGTAGAGACAGCAGCTGGCCGCAGGGTGAATAGTCACTCCCCATGTAGAGTGGACCGTGTGTTTTCGCTTTAAATGCGCGGTCTATTCAAGATGATCGGCGTGGATCCTCTTTCTCTTAAAAGGCTTTATTTTACTCTGTGTGTCACGTTGGAAAGCTGTAGCTTTTAGATTAGCCTTTACACGGTTTATGGGCATGCTCTAGTCTTATTCTGTTTTTTTTCTGGGGACATTATAGCACCACACACAGGCCTGGCATATGTACTACAATGTTAAATAAAGCTTCGAGGCACAGAATTTGCCTCGAACATTTTTTGTAATCGAATTATTCGAGTTACTCGACTAATCGCTTCAGCTCTAACTGCATTGTGTACACAATATAAAAAGTTCGCCAACAATCCTGTGTGATTTATAGCTCGCCAACAATGGAGCACAGCAGGAATCATTAATTGGCACTGGGTAGCGTTACATTGTATGGGTGTGGCATCCAGTCACGTTAAGTACCGTTAAGTTGCCTCAACTTGCGAGAAAACTACTTCCCTTCTGTGTCCTGTGCTCGATGCTGAAAAAATCAAACGTTTAATTTTTTTGTGCCTGTTTCATGTCACCCTTTGCTTCCCTCATGGTATTGTGGCGTTAGGCTGCATCAACTCAACGCTAGGTTGCATCAACTCGGCGCTATGTCATGACGCTGCATGATGTAACTCGAAGCAGGCCCAGTGTGAATGGGGCTTAAGCCAGAACTATGTAGAAACTAAGACTAGTCGGTACAGAACAAATACAGAAGTGGAGTTGGCAAACAGCCACTGTAATACACTGAAAGGAGCCAAGCAAAGGTGAAAGATGAACAAGAAACATACCTCAAGAGGTGCTTCTTGATGCTAGACAGTCTTTCAAGTATTTCAACTTTTTACATGGACATTTAGGCAAATGCACGGCCAATATTATAAATGTTGAATACCCACACACCCCTACACAAACAACCATCACCTGGATTGACATTTTACACATTAAAGAGCACATTCACAGCAAAGCAGCAGCAATCAATTAGAATAAAGCACAGCACAGCATGATTATAATCAGCAGCAGCATCACCATGATTTAAATTGTTCATTCCTGTTTTGTTTTAAATAATCATCATTAATTATCAATTAATTTGTGTGTGGAATCAAAATTAATAATAATAAAATAAATCCAACAGCATATTTTTGGAATTCAAAGGTCTCTCACCAAATGAAATTGGTGAAGGCTCAGATCTGACTGTCCGGGGAATTCCCAGCAGAAGGGCCCCTGAAAGGCAAAGTGGATGTTCCCAAGTCACACAATTATATCAGCTCTCCATCACGCTTTCGTTCACATACACATGTGCACACAGTCCCAGCTTACCAGGTTTAATGTAGAAGCAACATGTTCTCACTAGGAATAATACATGCCTTGCCCCTTTAGTTATTTAAACTACCTCATCTCTGCTGGCTCAGCTTTCTCTAGGCTGCATGTTTGGCCCTGTGATTACGACTTTTACACAGAAAAAAAATGAGAGAACACTGGATTTGCATCGCTTACATGGATTTTGGTGCAGGCTAACTGGTCGTTAAAATAATATTTGACTTAGGTAGAACAGTTTTTGTCTGCAGCACTCCCACCGTCATGAACTCGGGAAGAGTCAGCTGTTCTGGAAATCCATTGTCACTGCCGACATTTTAACTGTTTTCACAAACACCAAAGATACAGCAAGCAGAATTAAATCTCAGAAGAATTCAGTCACACTTGTGTTAAAGTAAAAGTGCAATTAGAATGCCAAGGGTTCCCAAAGCATTCTACTCTGGGCACAAAATTAAGTTATTACATCTCAATTAGCCACTTAAATAAAAGTAGGGGTTCATCAGTCAACCCAATGTTTCACAGAGTGTGGGGTGATCTCCCCTGGTGGGGTAACCTGGAAGGAAAATGTGTCACTGAAATAACATTTGAAAGAGTTCTCATATTAAACAACAAATTTAGACGAGACAAAAATTTTCAAGTAGATTTTTATAAAGCCAACCCCCCCCCCCCCCAACAAAAAATGTGTCTGTGAAGATTAGACTCAACAACTGAGCAAATATAACAATCAAATTTAATCCCAACAAACGTATTATAGTCCAACCCATTTTCAAGGTTTCTATTAAGATAGAAAATGTTTTTAAAAAATTACAAAAATTATAGCGACCATGAGAAATGAGGGGCAGGGGGAGTAGTTTGGGCAAATTGTAACAACTAACTTAAAACATTGTTAGCATTTTTCATTTAAAAAACAAAAACTGTGAGCAGACGGTTGAAATCAGCACATCAATGCTGTGGTTTTAGGTTATAAATAAACTACAGCCCTCACAGACTGCCCTTATTCATTCATTCATTTTCTGCTGCTTATCCGGGTCCAGGTCGTGGTCTTCAGTCTTTTAAAAGCACTGTAGGATTGTGGTAAAATGATCAAAGTTGTTCTATTTCCTAAGTGTTAAGATGTTCGTTTTACATTTTGATTATTTTATTTTTTCATTTTATTGTTTCACGTTCTGTATTATATCGATTTAGAATAATTATTAATATTATTACACACACTCTGATGCATTAGGTGGCAGTATGCAGCTCTAAAGCTGGCTTGCAATCAACTGATAAACACAAAGAAGTAGTTTTATTTTTGTTATTAATTGCTAAGTGTTAAGTGTATTTTCAGCCTGTGGCTGATGACATGACCAAAGTGAACACCTGAAAGCAGTGATTCATGATGATTTCATGACATGACAAGATGACATGATGTTGGTAACCACACTAAACTCTCACGGTCCATGAGATGTTAGCGAGACCAAAGCAATCATGGCAGCAAACACGAAGCATTGGAGATATGTAAAATAAATAAATCAGCCCGCGCTTGACAGTGGCGCAAAATTTCAACTTGAAAATACCCTAACTGGAAGGCCATGACAATAGTCCATTCCTTAGTGGAGGTTGGGTGCAATCAGACCTGCTGCCAAAGTCTGTCAAGGAATGGACTACCAAATATGAGCAGGATTACGCAAACACTACTGAACCAATTTTCAAGAAACCTGCTGAAAGGCTTGGGTATGGGCCAGCTAGAAAACCACTACCATTTGTAGTATCTGATCTAATTGAGGGGGCACATCCAGGAATCTTCTTTTCACTTTCATTAACATTAGGAGCTATGGCATTTTTAAGCACTTTCACGAATTTCTCAAGAGATAATGTAGCTATTAGCACTCTACATATGCCTGATTGTTTTCAAAAACATCTGTCTTGAGAAATTCATGAAAATGTTGAAAAATGCCCCATCTCACAACGTTAAAGAAAGGAGGGAAAAAGTTCCTGGATCTCCCCCATTAAGTGGCCTTGGCCAATATGCCACCGAAAATTAGTTTGTAATTTTTGTGTAATTCTGCTAAAAGACAAACAGCACAAAAAAATATTACCTCCTTGGCAGAGATAAGCTAATAACACAGTATTTCAACAGTCTTAGAACATGGGGGGAAAAAATCCCCTGGGCTTTCAGTTTACTAAAGTAGTCCACAATGTATAAGCTAGTGTCGGGTAAAGATTACTGTGTTTTATTTGTACTTGTGGTCACCCCAGGGCCAGCTAGAATACTTTTCCTAATAGCTGTACAGTGGTGCTGTGGTTGCTGGGGCAGAACGTGCGCGCACACACACACACAGACACACACATTTACAGATGCAAATATGTATTATCCTTGTAAATGTGCGTGTCCAACACAGAGTCACACATTCCCTGGGGTGGCTTAAGTCGGCAGAGGTTACATAACGGTCAAATACCACAGCAACGGGAGGAGACAACAATGGCCCTCGAGCTTTTCACACGCGTGCACAGCCCAAATACAAAACACTGATAATCACATTTCCTCCAACTAGATTTTGTGATAAACCAGTTTCTGAATAGGATTCCTCAAAAATTCAATATACTCAATTATAAATAGTTAAAAATAGATACGTTTTTAAATATTATCTGTCATAAATTGAATTTGGTGAATTGATTAGTTGCCTGAGGCCTTTGTCATTAAACACAAAGGGTACTTTTGGCTACTTCTATTTGCTGTGAACCGTTAACATGTTGAGTTATTCCATGAAGTCCATAAAGGTGCTAGAAGACTCTTCAGGTAATGTCATGGTATTGTCACTGACTAAGCCAACACTCAGTGGTTTGTCTCTGGGTGACTGTCCACACTGCAGGACAGATACAATGACTGAGATGCTCCTATTGTCTTTGCCAGTTCCCGGGTCTGACGTCACGTCTCGACAGCCTCGGATTTTGGTCTGAGCTGACAATTCCTTGAACAAATGTCTAGTCTGAACAAAACAGTGACAGACAACAGACAGGCACAATTGTCTCTGTGTGAGGTTCAGATCACGTAACAATGTTTTGACACAGGAAAAACTGACCATTAGTTTAAACATATCAGGACCAAAAGGAATTCCTTGGTAAACTCAAGGATTTTTATTCCTCAAGTTTCCATTTAAGCCACAAAAAATGTTAAGTATTCCAGAAAGTGAAGGACTTATAGAGTACAGCTGAAGAATTTGAGTCTGCACTACAATGGCACATAAAAAAGAACAAAAACTAAATGAATAAAATAACTTGTCAACCCAATCAGTAGTTGTGATACTATCATCTCCACAGATTCCTGAGGCTAATGCTATGAGAAACTAGCATAAACACAACCCTTTTGACCAGTGAGGGGACAGTGTGCTCACATGTGGGTTTTCCTTAAGGCACCTTCACTCTTGCACAAATTTGAACACCTGCATTGGCATGCAATCAAGCGTGCCATTGAGTAAACCTGTCGTAAACTGTTGTAAACTGTGTGAACTGCACCACACACAGTTGCATGCCAGTGCGCAAAGAAAATTTTAAAATGTTTAAAATTTCTGGCACTTGTGTGAGCTAGTCGTGAACATTGCGCAACCTATTTGAAAACACTGAGTGTCACTGCATGTCATTGCGCGCAGCGCATCTTAATGATTATGATGAGCTATTACATCTATAATGAACATAACTTTACAGATACATTATCTTGCTCATGAGAAGGAATGAAAATGTGACTGTTTATCAATCCATTACAATAGTATATATACATTATAAATAATTACCTTTGAGACAAGATTCCAAATGCGTTCTCCACCACACGACGCACATGAGACAACCTGCAGCTGTAGATAATTTCCCTGTGATTCTGGGAGCAATGAGAGAATGGTTTCATCAGCCAGGTTCTGAGAGCAAATGCGTCAATGGCTCCGAAATTTTTATTTTATATAGTGTGGCGTCCAGCGAGACAAAGCAGGATGCACTGGCACGACGAATTAAGTGGCAGTGCGGGGATCAAATTCGTGCAAGTGTCAAGATGCCTTTGCACACAGGCCCACTTATAGTGGAGCAGATAAGTATGACTTTTGGCCAGAATTGTTCACTTGGTCATACAAGCATCAGATTTGGCATGAATGTTCTTCATAAATCAGTGTTTGAGAAAAAAGTGCTGGCCACTTGAAAATCCAATGTCAAAATTTAAAAATGCTCCAATCATATTGAAAAGTATAACACATTATTTGTCTGATCATAACTATTCCAAAAAGGTATTGTTTGGGCAATCTATGACTGAATGTTATGGAGTTATGAGGTAAAAATGGCAAAAATGGTGACAAAGGTCAGTTTCAGTTTGTACAGGGGTCAAAAGTTAAAGCTGCTCCAATTTTTGTAAAATGTGATGCAAATTATTGGTTGAGTTAATAGGGGTTTAAAAAGGAATAGTTTGCACCATGTGTCATGCTTAGTTGTCACGTTACAGGGTAACATACGTCATATGCCATAGAATCCAATGGACGCCAACATTGTTTGACATTTACTCTGCAAACCAAGCATTCAACACAGTCAAAACTATTCCATTTATTAATCCTATTAGTTCAACCAATAGTTTGCACCACTTTCTACCAAAATTGAAGCAACTTTAACTTTTGACTCCTGTGCAAACTGAAACTGACCTTTCTTACCATTCATGCTGTTTTTACCCCATAACTCCATAACATTCAGTCATAGATAGTCCAAACTATACCTTTGTGGAATCTTTGTGATCAGACACATAATTTGGTATAGCTTTCAATATGACTGGAGCATTTTTAATTTTGACCCTGTGTCATTCTTCATTGACTCCTACCTGGCTGTCATATTGGATTTTCACGTGGCCAGCACTTTTTTGTCAAACACTGATTTATGAAGAACCTTCATGGCAAACCTGGTGCTTGTATCGCCATGTGAAGGATCGTTTCCGTTATCTGCTGCACTATTACACATACTGCCATGTGAAAGCAAACTGAAAGGTAAAAGCACAAACTTTAAGCATTTTTGTCCGTAGTCTGGACCAAACAAACACGTGTTAAAATGTACCAATGTCATGTCCTTTTCACTGTGGCAAGTGAAAAAACTTTCAAAAGCACATAATATCACACTGTGCGGTTGCTGCTCTCATTACCAGAAGTAGCAGGATTTTCTGTTGTTTTCTCATTAAAAACAATGGAACATCCAGGTTCCTGTCCACTACACCACCAACATGTGAATACGGCATAATTCACAGGTATGAGCAAGACCTATATAGGCACCAAAGCCCACTGGTGCTGGGCTTATCCCAGATTTCACATCTTGAAGTGGATAAGAGTCTACAACTTCCCCTGGATGGGATGCCAGTTAACATAGAGTACCTGCAAAGCCAAGGCCAGTACCCCTTTACAGTTGGGTGGAATAAGAATGAGCAACGCCTTAATGTTTTATTCATTAATTTATTTTAAATCTGGAAACAGATATTTTTTATATGGCCTCTTAGTTCCACCCACTGCAGAATTGCAGTACTAAAACTCGGACAACACTCAGGGTAATACTGACTGAACATTTTAGTTGCTAAAATATATTTCTTATGATTATTATTGTTACTTGCAAACAATTCTTTAAAATTCTTAAAAATGTCTTCAAAAGTGGGCCTTTACTTGGGGGGGGGGGCTGTTCCGACCCCTCGCCACAAGATGACAAGAAAAACTCATGTATTTATGTGGAAAGCACTACCTGTAATATAACAAGTCATCACTCAGCAACTGACATGGTGTGTATTTTAAACAAAGGAAAGTGTAAACATGATTTTAAAACTTGCACTGCAAGTATACTGACTAATGCACCTATGAAACAGAGTGAGACTAACGTGTACTGTTGATGATTTGTGTCAATATACTAGACTCACTGAAAACTTGAAGTGGAGAGGGAACACACTAATATACTGATATGACTTTAATTATCTTATACCTAATTAATTATCTGAATCAACAAACAACTAGATCAGCCCAGATATTGATCGCTTCGATCGGGTTGGGACAACCCTAGCAGAGACGATCTCACACACTCTTGTGGAATCACTGCACCTTGGGGGCTACAAAATGATTAGATGGTTTTAGAAGGACAGTGGCGCCAACATTATCAAAGCCATTGCTTGAAACAGGTGAACGTGACTAAAGTGCTTCTGACACTCTCTCCATCTTGTAAATAGTTAACAGCAATATTATCGGGTATGATGCATTTTAATACAACTGGATTCAAATTAACAGCTTTAATAAAAAGCAATAAATAAATACATAAATAAACAACACTGAATAGGGAATTGCACAATTATACTGACATTTTTGGACAAATCATCCAGCCCTACCAATGCAGAAATTTTAATATGGCTTTTTGAACACAGTGGACATCACTACAAAAGGTGTGGATTGTGGCGCAAACACATTTGAATTTTTTTTCTGACATGGGGGAAAGAAACTAAGTTGCAACGTGTTGAATTTCCAGATGAGAACAGCCAGTTAGTCTCCCCACACACCCTAAACCTTAATAAACCCTTATCCACATTATAAATGACTTCTGAAGTAACCCGCAAGAGTCTTATTTGATTACTCAATTAAGCATTTAAACATTTGGTAGAAAGCTACGCAAAACAAATGCAGCCAATAAGAATTTCTCTTGAGTTTAGTTGATGGCTGAAAGTAGGGATTCAGGCAAAACAAGAAGACAAAGCGGGCGACAGATGACGTTTGGGAAAAGGCTAAAAGTGTAGAAAGAAAGAATGGGTTAAGGTCGACTTAAATAAGGAGACAGAATGCCTTCCAGGTCAGGTCTTGCAGCCAGTATGTGGGTGGTACCTGCTGACCACGGGGTCGCTCATTAACAGGAGAGGAGGAAAGGCCTCCCAGAGTCATGGCCGATTGTCTGCCCAACACAGGTGCACGGCCCATTCAGACCACAGGAAGTCTTCTTTATGCCCTGTGATACAGCTGCACAGGAGTGTGAACGTGATCCTTGCTCCATCTTTTCGAGGACTGACCCGGAGCAGCGGTTGCCTGCCCATCCAGTCTTTTGGCCCATTATAGAGATCCACAGAGGCATTATGGCGCCTCGGCTAAAATGCAGCCCTGTTGTTTTTTTTTAGAATATCAGAAACACGTCAGCAGTTTTCAGAAAACCTCTTTCCAGTACACATTGTTTCGCGTGTGACTGAATGGGAATAAAATAAGCATGTTCACTGGCTGTAAAGTCTCAGGTGGGAGGTCTTGCTGGTCATAAAAATGGCCAGATTCCATCACTTCCTCCACACTAATTACCATACACTTGGAGCAAGTGCCCTCCCTCTTCTCATTTCCGAGCCCGTGCTTCACTTCCACTAACACACACACACACACACACACTGAGGCACAGTTGGGAAATGGTTAACACTCCAGCCATCCCCTGCTGCCAGTGAAAGCCCAGAAAACAATGGAAACATTGTTCAACTGGGGCTCGCCTCTAGACTCTCGGCTGTGCGTCTGTGCGCACGTGAAGGTCAGGAAAAGTAGTTTGTGTGTGAGCTTTTCACATGTGTCCATTTTTTGACCCAATTCCCAGAATGGCAATTTAAGAAACATCATGCAAAAAGAATCATTTGCTTCACACCATTAAAATATTTTCACATCCTAATCTCTGAAGCAGATTTTTTGTTAACGTTGAAAAGGGGTTAAAAGAAATTTGTAAGATGAGATGATTGACATTAACAGGTTTATTTTAGTATCAGCTGCGTCACTGTTGATGCTTTCAACACTCTTGCTGAAGAAATGGATTTACAAAACAATGAGACATACAACGTGTTACTGAGCAAAAGCAAGCCCCAACCTCCCGCCCTGATAGATGAAGCCAATGCAGAAGTTAGTCCTTGAATGACCACTTGAGGCTGGTTCCAAAAGCCAGTCACTCCTCACAGATGCCCATGTTAAATTCCCCAATTTTACAGCAACTTTACAACTGCATGAGGAGTGATTTTTTTATTATTATTATTTTATAACACATCAGTTTATGATATTTTAAGCCACAGAGTAATGAATAACTAGGGACATAGTCACTTTGTGTAACACCTGTTCGCCGGTGTGCTACGCTAGAAGAGGCTGCTATCAAAGGCCATTAGCTTGCGTGGACCAACTGTGTCTGACAATTCTGAGCATTTTACTGCAAATATATGAGAAAATATGGATTGTTAGGCAGTTGATTGTTAAGGTCTGTGCTTCAGTATTTCTGTTGAGTGAAATTTTACCATTATTTAATCTGTATGTTCGCACCATTAGCATTATTAGCAAGTATGGGTAGCTCAGTGACATTAGGTCCACTGATGACGCAACAATTACTGAGGCAATATAATGGTCATATTTTATTGTTCCACCATCTCTTTACCCATTTACAGGTTGACAAGGAGTCAGGTGATGCACTGTCAAGATGGCGATATCCAGAACTGCCCAAACCTGCTCTGCAGAAAACCTAGGGGTGATGAGACAGAGCTTTTGTGCAGTACATGTACAGTCTATGAGTAAAAGCAGTAATTACAATCCAAACAATAGGGTGGATCAGCGTGAAAGCAGAAAAAATATGTTTGATTTGTTCACTATGTTTAAGCTACTTTCCATAATGTGAAATTTAAACTTCATAACAAAAATGGCATCATGAGAAAGCAAGAACTGTTTATGCTTTTCGCCAGGAGCTGTGCAAGGTATTAAAAAAATGCTTCTTGGAATCTCTCCCTCAAAAAATACACATCAATAGCAAGATAAATATTGTATAACTTTCAGCCAATGGCATAAAAGCTGAGCGGCGGCAGGTTTTCAGGCTGCCTGCAGGGTGGTCAGGAACTTCAAAAAGGTTCTGCGTGGCCCCCTTTGAGGGCATGGTAAACAGGGGCATTCAGCATGCCCTCAGAAAGCCCAGGTGCGTGAGGTCACTTCCTCTTTTCTCAGCTGATCCTCAAGCGATCCACCTCATCTGACCCTTCCAGTAAGAAGCAACAGCATGTGTCTGGATCTCTGTCCCTATCTGTCTTTGCTTCATCCTCCGCCACAGCTTTTCCATACCTATCTGTATCTTTCCTGCTATCTCACATTGTTTGTCTACTGTGGGTACAGGGTCAATTATCCTTAAGATGATTCTTATCAACCACGGCGGCTGATGGCTCCTTATCACTGCCAATGCAAACTCAACACGCTCCAGGCATGGAGAGGCCAAAGTGCCAGTGTGTCATCTTACTTATTTTAGAAAATAAACTGCGGCGAATAGCTCAATTTATTGATAAGTAGGTCACAAAGTGGTCACTGTTTGGTAAAAGCTTGACTAATTGAGGGACACCAGCAGAGATCCACGTAGTCTGTCTTTTCTGCATGTGCAACAGCTGGCATGATGTATGACGGTAAAACATTCAATCAGAATGTCTTCTCAATTAGAGGTGGACGCTGGAACAAGACTGAAGGAGCGGCAACAAACAAGCTATATTTCATGTTCAATTTCATCACTTTTCCTAACAGCAAGTTGTGTGCACATGTAGAAACGCTGCAGTGCCTCTGATCTTAGCTTGTGTACGCTATCAAACAGATCAAACTGGAGCTGGGCAATATGACCACAAATATTACAATATGGTTTCTCATATTGATCAGTGTCAGAAATAATTGCAGGGTAGATTGACTAGAGCTGCAACTGCTGTATTCTTCTTTTTCTTTACTTTTGTATTCTGCTTTGAACTTACAGCCTGAAGGAATAGTCTTCAAACATGTCATTAATTTTCCAACAATGAAATGTTTTAACATTACACTCAGTTCCACACAGAACAATAATATGATTTTTATTATTATTATTATTATTATTACCTTTATTTAACCAGGAAAAAAAGTCTCATTGAGATTAAAAATCTCTTTTACAAGAGCGTCCTGGCCAAGACAGGCAGCAAGGTTACGTATTAATTTCAGCATTCCACCACACATACAGATACAGATATATACACATACAGACACATACTGATTTTCCATTTACAATTACTCCAAATTAAGCTAATATAGTTGTACTACATGAAAGCTAATAAAAGCTATCAGCCGGTAAATTAATAAAAGACAAATGTTGCTCTTGCTTCCTCTTAGAATATCCTGATGTAACAACCTGCAAATAAATTCAACAAGTTGTTACACACAGAACCAGCCTTCCTTTTACATTTAAATAGTTCTATTGACAATACAAACATATTGTAAAAAAAAATTATCATTTCAAAGAGAGGGAAGAAATTCCTACACAGGTCCTGAGGCCCATTGGTGCTGGTTCTTATCCCCAGGTACAGAAGTGTGAAGCGGATGAAAGGCAGGATTCTAGCCCAATACAGGTTACTTCCACAGCCAAGGCCAGTCCCCATTTAGAGATATGTGGTCTAGAATATTGCAGATTAAGTGTCTTGTCCAATGACATATACAGGTAGTGTGAAATGAAAAATATGCATCACTACCAAAACAAATCAAATATTCCTTGGATGAAATTTTGCTGGCCAAAGTATAAACTATACTTGTCTGATAACATACCTTTAGAAATAACTTCAAACTTCCACCAGCTTGGACAGACGGGGTAACATTTCAATAAGAGGCTAAAACAGATATCACTTTGCTGATACAGATTTAGCCCCTTCAGTTTTTCGCAATTCCGCAATCATGGAAATTAATGCAAAATCAACCTTTTTTGAGTGTTTTCTAGCAACACTACAGATTTTCTCATTTAAATTGTGCATTAAATGACAAAACAAAACATCACTCTGCTATGTTGTCACACTCCATGTTGATCATGGCCACCAACAAGTCTCATCTCTCATTACACGTAAGTGCAAACGACTGAGCAAAAAAGTATTCTGTGCTTCACGACAGTAGGGGCATATTATTTTGCACTCCTTGGAATAAGATACTTGCCCGCCGAAGAAAGTCCACTGTAGATTACCATTTACATGGAATTAAACAGCAACACGCGATGGAGCACTTGAAGAAGAGGCAGAACCAACAGTGACTGAACTTCAAAGGAGAATGACGGCAGAAGCAAAATGGAAGAAAGTAAGAACCTATTTCAATATATTGTCAATTCTTTGAATGTAATAGTTTGGATGTTCAAGCCAAACTGTGTCATGAACCAGTGCCAACTGTGACACACCAGTGGAAATAAAATGAAAGCTAGCCAAAGGGGGAAAAAAATGTCATAAAGCAATGTCAGATATGATAAGATTAAACTCTGTCACATTTAAGACTTGTTTGATGTCAAAGTCGTGATTCCCAGGCTTCCCTAATAGTACGGCTTATACTGAAAACTAAAGCTGGAAACCTCAGAGTTCCAAGAACTCAAAACAATATGGAGTTTCATATTCAAGCTCTGGTTGTTGTCTTTGTAAGGCACACATAAGTTGCGTTGTTGCCTAAGTTGTGACAACTGCTTGTTGTAGGTAAGCAAGATGTGTCGCACGAGTGTATTAATATTTGAAGTCTGGAGTCAGTGACAATATCAATAATTGCAGACGTCACTGCATAAACTATAACGCTGGCAACCTCAGTGCATCCAGAAAGTATTCACAACGCATTCATTTTTCCACATCTTATGTTACAGCCTTATCCCAAAATGGATGAAATTCTTTTTTTTTTTTTTCAATCAAAATTTGACACACAATACCCCATAATGACAATGTAAAAAAGTTTTTTGTTTTTTTTTTAAGATTTTTGCGAATTTTATTTAAAAAAAAAAAACTAACTAAGAAATCATATGTACGGAAGTATTCACAGCCTTTGTCATGAAGCCTAAAATTGAGCTCAGGTGTATCTTGTATCCACTGATCATCCTTGAGATGTTTCTACAGCTTAATTGGAGTCCACCTGGGGTAAATTCAGTAGACTGAACATGATTTGGAAAGGCACACACCTGTCTACATATAAGGTCCCACAGTTGACAGTGCATGTCAGAGAACAAACCAAGTATGTTGTCAAAGAAATTGTCTGAAGACCTGAGACAGGATTGTCTCAAGGTACAAATCTGGGGAAGAAACATTTCTGCTGCTTTGAAGGTCCCCAATGAGCATAGTGGCCTCCATCATCTGTAAATGGAAGACATTTACAGATGATGGATGACGCTTCCTAGAGATGCTGCCCGTCTAAACTGAGCGATGGGGGGAGAAGGGTCTTGTGTCAGATTTCCAGCATTCCTCTGTGGAGAGAGGAGAACCTTCCAGAAAGACAACCATCTCTGTAGCAATCCACCAATCAGGCCTGTCTGGTAGAGTTTTTTTTAACCTTTATTTAACCAGATTAGTCCCATTGAGAGAGATTTATTTTACAAGTGAGACATGGACAATTATAGTTTCCAATCCACCTAATCTGCATGTCTTTGGTTGTGGGAGGAAGCCAGAGCAACCAGAGGGAACCCACGCAAACACGGGGAGAACATGAAAACTCCACAAAGAATGGCCACAGATGGGAATCAATCCCATGACCTTCTTGCTGTGAGGCAACAGTGCTAACCACCAGGTTGCCCACCGTGCTGCCCAGCTTCTGCCAGGCAGAAACTACTCCTTAGCAAAAGGCACATGGCAGCCTGCCTAGAGTTTGCCAAAATGCATCTGAAGGACTCTCAGGAGTAGCTTCAGGACCACTCTGTGAATGTCCTTGAGTGGCCCAGCCAGAGCCCAGACCTGAATCCGATTGAACTTCTCCATCCAACCAGATGGAGCTTGAGAGGTGCCGTTAAAGAGGAATGAGCCAAACTACCCCAAGACAGGTGCTAAGGCTGTAATTGCTGCCAAAGGTGCATCAATACAGTATTGACCAAAGGGTGTGAATACTTATGCACACGTGATTTTTTTTTTATTCATTTTTAATTAATTTTCAAAAATAAAAATAAAAAATTCATGTCATTATGGGGTGTTGTGAGTAGAATTTTGAGGTAAAAAATGAATTTACTCCATTTTGAAATGAGGCTGTAACTATAACAAAATGTGGAAAAAGTGAAACACTGTGAATAATTTCCGAATGTGTATCACACACAAAAGTAAGTATCTTAAAAGTAATTAAATAGCATTTGTAATTTATGGTTTCAACAGCCACAAAGGAGGACAATATGATTGTACGAGGGCCATTTGAGACAATTTGAAAAGGTACTTTTTCTGGGTCTGGCTCAAAACTTCAAATGACTCTCAGCTCGTCATTCTTATGACATCAAGTTGTTTAAATCGGAGCGCTAAATTTCTGGTGAAGTTTGTGAGCAAAAAAAAAAAAAAAAACTACTCAAAGACACATTGAAATTGCATATTATGATGTAGGTGGTCTTTAATAAGGGGAGAACGCAAAATATTTTTTTGAAATTTTAGAAAACCCCAAAAAAGCAGTCATTTTGATTGCGAAAAAGAAAAAGTGAAATGCTTAGTAGTTTGTCAAAATTATTTCAAAATAATTCTATGTCCCTCACACTGTAGAATAGATACATTCTGCGTACAAGAACATATACAGATGATAAATCAATCTAAACCAAATAATAACAATAATAATAACTACACAATAACTGAATTTTAAGTGCTCAACTCTTTCTCAAGCAATTTAATTTAGCAGATACCACAAACAAAGTGTACATAAAGTTATGACATGCACAATGACTGATGCATTCTTAAAATGTTGGCACTCAGAATGTCAACCAAAGTTCAAAGTTCCTTTAAAAGCAAACAGCAAAGGAAGAGTTTAAGTATTTACAGCTGCATGACTCACTGCAGAATAAAACCTCAAGCGTTTACCTGCAGCTTTTGCTGCCTACGACAAGATTAATGACTTCATAAGAGCCGGGAAACTTTTGTGAACATCTCCTAAAATAACAGAGCAAGAAGAGGCCCCTGAACTCTTTGGTATAAAAATAACACTGGCATCACAGGCAACGATAAGGAGGGCCTGAGCTGGGCTCGTTTTGTTCATAACAACACTGTCATCACAAGCTCTTTGTCTTAAACACAACTTTTGACAAGGTTTCTATTTCAAATACACACAGGCTTGCTGACTTCTGCATTTTAAGCTGTGCTTAGCTTAAACAGGCAAAATACCACAGATGCCGCACCTCATCAATGCTTGAGCAACTATTTGAGACGATATTTATTACAGACCATAAACCAACGCAACTGATCAAAAGTCAAATCGGATTCAGAGACAGCCTGCCTTGACGCCATAATTTGTGTGATTAAAATCACCCATTCTTCAGCGTGAGTTGAAAAACCATAATGACTACTCGCAGAGCAGGTGCAGACTGCATAACCAAAAAGGATCAGGTGCGTAATATTAGCTTCAACTAGCACCAAAGGAAATATTGTAGTCACAAGTCTTCAAACTTGGGAGGCTTCTCTGTCTAAAGTGGTTCAGAGTTTTAAATGTTTTGGGGGGTTTTTCTGTCATAACAATGTGCAGAACATGTACAAATCCAAAATAAAAGTAACAACTCTGCCAATAATGGCCGAGAGGCATTACAGTCACTTTACTAATTCTGCTCAATTGCCACTCTCATTAAATTTCCTCGCTCACTATCCCTGTGACCACAGACATACACCTCTCCAACTTCAACCTTTCCAATGACCTACTACAAACTTTATGCCCTTGGCTAAGTACTAAGTTCACATTCAGCTGTTCATTTTACATTTTACAACTTACATATTGACATGCCTGGGGCGGATGTTCTGTTATGTGCATGTACTGCATACGCTCCTTTAGATGTCCAGAGAACTCTGCCTACCAGAATACTCCTCCAACTTTATGGACAAGGTAATCAATGTTGACGGAACACCCACACTTCCCTGAAACACACTGCGTTAGCAGTGAGGCATTAGAACATTCTCACTATTTAAAAAAACAAAACAAAAAAAATTATCAACACGTGATTGGGCTTCCACGCAGTTTGTGCTTTCTCTAGGATTAACAATTGTGTGGCTGTCCAAAGAACAACTGCTGCTGCACAACAGCAGCCCAAGGTACCTTTTGGCTACTAATTTCATATATATAATTATATAAATATTAAATGCAAACAGGTGTAATTTCCAAGTCAAAACATCCATTCAAGAGAAAAGGAGGAGGGCCATAACCATGAAGATGTTTTCAGTGTGGAACAGAGAAAGCAGGGTTTGTTTATTCGCCTTTTTCTGTCATGAATACAGGTCAAAGGACTAAGAAGGGAAGGGGAAGAAGAAAAGTACCGAGCGGATTGTTACTTACAACGATGTGTGCTGGTGAAGGGGACCTGGCATCTTTAAGTGCTTGTCTACTTTGAAGACCTCCTGGTTGAACATCTAGCAGGGGCCATTTCATCTGTAGGTACTGAATGGCAGAAAAGGAAACAGAATGGAAAGAAAGAAACAAAACATGTTAACAATGCAGAAAGCAAAAAATCAAAAGACAAAAATAAGATTAAAAAAAGGGGGGGGAGTCGACATTTCTTCATGGGTGCATGGGTGTGGAAACTCAAAAACATAGAAAAATTTAAGGCAGATGATGCATGGGATGAAAATGTCCTCAAGCATGCATCTAAGAGTTGAGCAGGAGTGCAAAATAACTGTGTAAACTAAATCATGCGTTCGCAGAAACAGACTTTAATAGTATTGCTGAGAATGTGAAGGACTCTCAGCCGCTTTAAGGTGTAAAGGTGCGTTCACACGAGCATGCCTTTGCTTCATGACACATCACGATTTGTGTCCTGATGTGTCATGCTGGAGAGTAAACTTGTCTTTAACGGGTGCAGACAGGACGCCAGAGGGGAATTTTGAAAAGTTCAAAAAAATCTTTCACGTACAAATGTCGTGCTATGCTAATCTCCAACACGACGTGCAGCTCGTCATGTGGAGTAAACAAGAAGTGAACAGAGTGAGTTGTGACGTCAGCGGATTGCATCAGAGCGCAGCTCGTCTGAAGAATTATAATAAGAAGTTAAATCTGTTATAAACATACTTTAACAGCTGCACACAAAAAGGAAAGAACACACAACTGTTTTATCAAGCCATAATGTAAACATGACAAATAATTACCTTTTTAGACGGCTCAAAATGCTTTCTGCAGCTTGTTAGGTGCGGGCGTGCGTGCGCACGTGAATCTCCGGCTGCAGCCTCCTCTGTGATTCAGGAAGTGATTAGAGCCATTTTCAACGGCCAATTTGCAAAAAAAAAATTATTAATCCGCCACAAAATAATTATTTTATATACGCAGCGTCCAGCAGAGAGCACGTGGCAGCCAGTAGAACAAAGAACGGCACCCAGCTGTGAACACAGCGGGTGGGATCGTCACAATGACATTCGTGCTATTGTGTGAAGCAAAGGCATGCTCGTGTAAGTGCACCTTAAGATAGCCAAGACTAGGGGGTGGCTGTTGCATGACTCCGACATCCATCACTGGCTGATGAACAACGTGATGTGGAGCCATCATAGTGACGCTACCGCACCCCCACCCCCGGCCAAACCTTGCTGCACACACAAAGCATTGAGCACTGATGAATATGTACTTTAAGGAGTGTCAGTCAGATTCTGCAAAAACAAAGAGTCTTTATTTGTATGTGAAATGATTGCGATGCACCAGGGTTTGCCTTGGAGTCACGAGGAAAGGGCATGCTGGGATGAGGTGGGGAGTCTGGGCAAGCTTCACCCAAGTGTTCCAAGGGGAAATACTGTGCCGCTCAGCTCAGAGAGGTCCGGTGTAGTTTTTGGTGGTGGTGGTGCAAAACCCAGTGTCCAGTTTTCATACAGGGTATGGAAGACATTAATAAGAAACATCAAGAAGAGTTCAGCTGGTTGGAGTTACACAGAGATATACCAGGCCATTGAACACTTAGTGGAATGGCCTGGGGGCCATCACCTCCACATAGGGGAGGTGATGGGCTTCAGACCAGAGGATCCTGAATTCAAATCCCAGTCTGACCGGAAAATCACTAAGGGCCCATGGGCAAAGTCCTTAATCCCCTAGTTGCTCCCGGTGTGTAGTGAGTGCCTTGCATGGCAGCAGCCTGACACTGGGGTGAATGTGAGGCATTTGATGTGTAAAGCGCTTTGAGCATCTGATGCAGATGGAAAAGCGCTATATAAATGCAGTCCATTTAACATTTACCATTTAGTGCAGGCTCGGAGTACGAGCAAGCTCTGACTAAGAAAAAAAAAGGACTTTTGATAAATGGTGCACCTCAGGAGAACTCGGCTGTGTCGAATTCAACCAGAGGACAGCTGCGTGGGAAACTCAGATGATGAGTACTGTAACTTGGCCCGTTATGGTAAATTAGTAACAGTAAATAAACAGATTAATACACAGCAATTAATTCATTATTTAATATATGAGGACACATGTTAAACACAGACATTATCCAAGACATTCCCCACCTCTAGCCAAGATGCAAAGCATGTCATCTTTAACATGCTGCTTTGGTGAGGTTAAGGGTAGTACAGTACACAGCTGATAGCTTTAAGGCCACCTCGTGTCATAAATGTGACTGCTGTCAGATTTTTATTGGCTGCTGCCTTGGTACCCATAAAGAGGTTAAAGCATGCCGTCTCACCACGCTCCTCTGAGGCTAAACCTCCTGACTGCTCCCATAAATGATTGACTTGACCTCTATCACAAGTCTCTCTCTTTCAGTCTGTCATTCACATGCACAAATAAGCAGTGAAAAACAGATAAGCAGAAACACAGATCATGAGAAACATCTGTCTCGGTTATAAACTGGGTGGAGCCCTTACGATCCAGTAACATGCAATGTGCTGACTGTTCAACCAGAAATCATCTCTCTTTTGTTTTGTTTCATTTCTCATCGAATGATCTGGAACAGCAGCACACCCAATATTTGCAAGAAAATTTTGAATAATTATGTCACTGTGCAAAGATTATCTAATTGAGAAAAAGTGTCCATCTCTATCACGGCACTGTGGCTGGACAGCAAATTCTCACGGCTAGTGACGGCGTCTGGTGTTGACTTTCCTTTAGTATGTGGGTGAAATGCTTATCGATGTCACAGCCACCTAGTTTGAGAAAAAAGGTCACAGCAGCCCTTTCAGAGACCTGTGGTGCGGCTATGATACTGAGAGAAGAAGAGTTTGCAATTGATCAACTTGTGAAGAAACATCTGTGGAACACCAAATACTGACATCGAATGACCTTTGGAAAACCGCCTGCTGAAGCACAGTATACTCAAATATTAACTTCAACAGCCCATTTATAGCGTGGTAGTTCACTGATTTTGTGCTAAGTGAAATGCATAATGCCAACACCAAGCCAATTAAAATTAGCAGAATTTTCCAAAGTACAAATGTATTTAGAAAAAATAAGTTCAACCAGATTTCATGAGGTCTGCTGAAGAATCTACAAATTTGAGAAATAAAACAGTTATGCTTCAAGAAATCACATGGAAAGTTTAAAAAAAAAATAATTTACTGGTGCAGGGTAGTTTAACCTCAGGAGAGTTTGAAGAGTATTAGTTTATGGTGATGCCAAAAATTTAACAACATAACAACTAACAAATGTTTGGAAGTTGAGTAAACTAAAAAACAACTGTTCAGCTAGCTGGTGTGAGTTTTTTAATGGTTCACAACTTTTTTTAACAGTGCAGCATGGCTACATACTGCTATACCCATGACAACAGATAACTAAAGCTGCTTTTACATTTGTCTGTCACCGTATCACACTGCAACACACCAATGTACAACTCAGTACACCTCCTCTGATTGCCACAGAGTAGCTTCCGCTTAGCCGCCTTTAGCGCCAAGTCCTGCAAAGCAGGCACGCCACTCAGAAAAAGTCAGTTATGGTTGGGGTTTTTTTTGTTGTTTGTTTGTTTTTTTTTAAGCACAGTGAACTCTCAGCCACCTTGGTCCAATGTGCATTCAGCTTGGGATGGTATGGGAAAGCCATGGGGCATACTCTACCCTCAACTCTTGAAATCTCCAAAGTGAATTATTTTTTGCTCCCTGTGCATGGCATGAAAACAGGATGTGGAGAAAGCCCGAGTCCAACCAAGGTCCAGAAAATTTTGAAGAAGGTTTTGACAGGTTGTGTTGATCTGTACTGAGTGTCATGCAAATTCCCCCTCCCTATGACGCTGCTTGGGAAAATTTTTCACAGAATTTGGAAAGTTGTAAAATCTGCTTTATTCTTGATTTTGTCTTACAGTATGAAGCAATTTGGGCATCACACTATGGTATAAAATAATCAAGGAATCTTGCCACTATTTTCTAGCTACATTTGTCATTTGCTATTCAACTGCAATCAAGCTGACTGAATCCTCTTTCAGCTTCAGCTGAGGTCTTGCACAATGACGCCGTAAGTCCTAAAAGTTGCCATTAAACTATATGAATTTTAAAATATTCTTTAGCCCATAGCACTTGTCGACAGAAAGTTTAAACAGAGTGTAACTAGTCACTGCAAACCTTATCTGGTCTTCTTAGAAAAGTGAAGCTTGAATTCAGCTGATTTTGTCCTGTGTGTATGTACGCAGCAGCCGCTCTCCCTTTGTTTGCACTGTTATGGCCGCCATTGCCCCTCTCTGGCTGTAACGCCCTAAAAATTACACTGGTCTTGCATAGAGTTTTTCAACAGATTTTGTGTAATTTGGGGGCGCTGAATCAGAATCTGGTCTTAGTTTTTGCCCATCACAACACATTTTTGAGATATGAAAACATATTTCTCGTATCAAGCATTGAAGCAAAAGCTGCAGTCTCGCACACCTCTTCGGCACCATAAACGATATTACAGCTCTTGTTCATTCTTTGCAAACCTGGTTTAAAAACTATGCTTTTGAAGCTGCTTTTGTGCATGATTAGTGGCGTCAAACTCGTGAGTGAATGAGCAATTTTGCGCAATCCATCAATAAGGAACATGCAGATTGCAAAAAAACGTGAGGTGGATTCAGCACCCCAAAATTACCCTAAATCACTTCTCAAAGTCCATGCAAGAAAAAAAAATATTGTTATTGTACACTCTCTTATTTTGTTTCTGTACTTTTGTGAATGTCAGATAATTCAAAGCAAAGGTTGTGAAGCACTTGAATCTTCAAAGCATGCTTTAAAAGGTTTAAATCAATGCTGTATGAACAACCTAAGTTATGACACCTAGTTATCAATTGATAACGGTAGATATCAAGGTAATGTGAAGTAATTCACTGTGTTAGCAGACATCTGTCTACTCAATGGACCCCACTGTATTTGCCCTGGCTTCGCCGTGCTTGCTGTCACTTACTCATTTCAAATTGCCACCTATTACGTAATTTGTGGAACACCCTGGTGTGGCACATGTGTCTCTGCAATGCCATCTGGAAAGGTGCTGAGTAGTTTGTATGATTGCATGTCAGCATTGGTCACAGTGTGAGTGTGTCATGACCTTCCATTAGACTGTGTCCAAATCAGTGACCATTAGCAAAGAGTTCACTGTGGGGTGTCAACCCAATGGTAGACGCTGGGGGGAGTTATTGACTCCATGTCCTCAGTTACAGACCCTGCATGAAGAAAAGAGTTTGCTGCCTTGTCTTTCTCCCTGACTACCAGTCATTTATGACAGAAAAAAAGTATATTTCAGCTTTCAAAGAAGAAAAAAAATCTGTTTGTTTATTCATTTGTATGTTCTATAAATTAAAAAAAACAAAAAAAACAGATGAACTGTAAAAACCCCAGAGTTGGAGTCTTGCTGGTTTTTATGGACCCCCCACACAGATTTCATTACCGTGAAGTGGTGAAATGGGAATGACAGGTAGGGGGTGTTGTAAAAGAGAAGGAAGAGTGTCATCTATGAGGTAATTCAAGACAGTGTCCACTGGTGCCAAAAGGGCAACTAAACAGTGCAGTGTTAGAAAACAAGGGCTGTAGATGGTTGAAATTTTGATTTCAGTCATGGAAAAGTCTTTCCGCTGCTTATGCGCATGCACAGTACACACGCAAATACTCAAACACAGCTGTGGTTGACTGAGGAGTTGAGTGAGAGGTACGTTCTGAGGAGGCATGGGTGAGAAGTGTGAAGGTGACACCCCGGAGTGTGGTAGCGGGGCAGAGTGACATTGAAAGACAGAGAGAGGGAGGGTGAAGGAGCGCATACCCTGACAAGTGTGTCAATTTCAGCCCTGCCATTGCAAATGTTCTCACACACTAATCTCTCCTGCAAGTTTTACAAGCATGCCAACGAAAACGAGCCTTGGCGAGGGCCGGACTTTCTAACCGCCCCCTCCTCCCTCATCGCCCGCCTTCCCTGTTGAGAGACGCAATGCCTGGGCTTGAGTAGGCCATGACCTGCGACCCCTCTCTGCTGCTCCAAGCCCATCCTTGTTCCCCAAACTGGAACCTGAAAACACTACTCCTATAAAGGGGGCCTCCCGAGTAACTCAAGAGCCATTCCAATGTGACAAATTGCTCCACAGTTCCAGGATAACTCCGTCTTCTCCTCTCTCACTTCCTGCACCTCTACCGTACCACTCTTCTCACAGCGTCCACACTGTGAGAGCCACACAGCGACTGAGCTCTGGCTACAGGTTGTGCAGTAAACAGTTCTCCCCTCTACCCACTCCTTTTCAGCTCCCACCCCATCGTCCCCTCATTCTCCTCCCTTACCCCGTGCCCCTCCTCTTCTGGCCTGCCCCACAATGGAAGTTGAATGACTCAATTGTCTCTGATGAAGTGAAAGACAAGAGACTCCTCTAAACCCTTGCAGAAGGATGAACTCACTCTCCCTGTCCTGATTTCCAAGTCCCCTATAGCTTTCCCAAGTGCAAGAAGGGGGCTGGAGGTGGGCAGAATCAAGTAGTTTACGGCAAAATGTTTGCAAGATACCGTCCATCAGCACGCTGAAAAATCACATGCATTCGTTTCAGAGTGACTGCTGCTGCACCAAACTTTGGGAAGTTACCACAGAAAGCCCTGAAACTGGTTTACAATGGAACTTATATTCAAACTAGGTACTGATGGTACACCATTTAACCCATTTATAGCAAAGATATAACAGGCATTTGTACAATAAATAATAGTAGATTATTCAAAGGCTTTCAATAACAAATCAAAGATGCTAAAGACAGCAATGAGCAATTAAGGTCCTGGTTAAAATAACAACAAGCAAATGTGATCATTTCAAATGTACAATCTGGAGTTATAGGATACAGACGAGTAATATTTTGCACATCGAAACAAAATAAAAAGTTAAACTGTTGTACAGAACACAATAAGGATCTACACTATCTACTAGTTGTGGAGGTTGTGAACTGGAGGCAGATTGGTTGGACTCCCTGTCAGATAAGATACTAAGGTGCACATGATTAAGGTCCTTAATACACAAATGTTCTTGGTGTGCAGCTGAGGCGCTTGCATGGCAACATGTTGATAATGGTGTATAAGGGTATATACTGCTATGTAATTTCACGATGCATTTCAATGGACATTTCACATAAAAAACGAAATGCACGCTAGGGTTAGGGATAGAATAATGAATAATACGCATAAGATCAATTGCCGTACCGCAGGTTGGGTTGGACAATCTGCCGTCTGGTTTTCGTGATCCCAGCCACTCAACTGACAAATTTGTGGGATATGTACAATTTCTTTCACATTTTACTAGGATTTTTATTGTGAGGATAACCTGGTGAGTGAATGGATGAATGTGAGGCATCACCAAAAGCCCAACAGAAATGCAGTCCGAAGCATAATGTGAAACCCAGAGTCAATAAGAATGTATTCAAACAATAGTGCTACTATTAAAATGCTGCCTGTATGACGGCAATCACAAAAAATAAAACAAACCCACTGAAGACAAACCATCAACTTTTCCAAATACAATTCTTGTCAGATAAAGGAGGAAAGTGGATTTTTTTTAACACATAACACCCACCACTAGAACCACCTTCATTCTATTTCTATTCTATTTTTTTATTTCTATTTATTTTCATTTATATAGCGCCAAATCACAACAGAGTTGCCTCAAAACGCTTCACACAGGTAAGGTCTAACCTTGCCAACCCCCAGAGCAACAGTGGTAAGGAAAAACTCCCTCTGAGGAAGAAACCTCAAGCAGACCAGACTCAAAGGGGTGACCCTCTGCTTGGGCCATGCTACAAACATAAATTACAGAACAATTCACAGAACAATTCACAGATGAATATATAAGAAATGCTGTTGGCGCCAACACGAATACAACTCCCATCTCTGGATGTAGCTGCACCTTAAACAGAGAGAAAAAACAGAATCAGAATCATTCTATTTATTTTTTAATTTTTTTATTAAAATATGAATTTAAAAAAATGAAATAATAAAAAAAGAAGCTCCACCCTGGTCCCAGTGTGAGAGATGATGTCACAGGAAGTGCAGGCCTGAACACGCACAACAGTTTTGTTCTCACACACACCAGTCTCCACTGCTCACCAACTCAACAAGCTGGCTGGAACTGAAGCAATTTGTTCTAAAGCAGGGGTAGGCAACCTGTTCCAGAAAGAGCCATGAGGGTGCAGGTTTTCTTTGCAGCCACTGACTCCACCAGGTGATTTCACTGATTAACTGATTCCATCTGCTCAAAGTGATATTAATCAGTAAAATCACCTGGTGGAGTCAGTGGCTGCAAAGAAAACCTGCACCCTCATGGCTCTTTCTGGAACAGGTTGCCTACCCCTGTTCTAAAGCCTTCTTGGTACCATGGCTAGACTCTGATCCTCCAAAAATATAAGCCGCCAATTTTCCCTCACATCCTATCAAACATTAACCAAATGTCAATACATTATATTGACAAAGAACGTAAAAGAAAATCTTCCTTATGAATTTTTTAGTGTGACAGACACAGAAAAAGTGCAGGATCTCTCTGCCTGATTTTGGCTCACTCTTATTCCACAACATCGTGGCTGGAGCAGAGGCCAAAGTGTGGCTTGTTCATTTTGTTCTGGATTAACAGCAAAGTTTCACACAAACAGGGCAGCGCAATCTCGTTTGAACCCTCCGTGATATCGCGGGATTTGACTACTTATGGGGACAGCCGTTTCTGTTGTGCAATATATACAAAGCATAACGTCACAGGGAAGAATGGTGTACTGCTTTGTTTTCAGCTGCAATCACCGAAGCAGTCGTGAAAAGTGCAGTGCGAATGGGAGACGTTGTGTCGGTAAGTGTTAGCCTACACAGCTAACCAGAGAAGTTGCTGCTTCTCGCCTGGAGAACTGCCTCAACACGTTTGAAGTTCGGGTCATAAACAAACCGCAACACAAGTCCACTTTCCCACCACATCGCCACTTTTTCTTTGTATTTTCACTTTGTTTGCGTGTAATTTGCCCAAACGCTCAGAAAAAATGCCGTGTTTTTCCCCCCGGAAGTAGAGAACGTACATCAAATTACGGTTTCAACAGCAATGAAGGAGGACAACATGATCATACGAGGGCCATTAGAGATGTTTTGAAATGTACTTTTTCTGCGTCAGGCTCAAAACCTCAACTGAATCGCCCCTCGTCATTCTTATGACATCAGGGTGTTTGAATCGGAGCGCTAAATTTCCGGTAGAGTTTCTGAGCAAAAAAAAAAAAAACGCAACCAACGTCCACTTGCCACCGCATTGTCACTTTTTTCTTTGTATTTTCTCTTTGTTTACGTGTGATTTGCCCAAAATCTCAGAGAAAGTGCTGTGTTTCTGTCCCCAGAAGTAGAGAAATTACGTCATATGCGTCATATTTCACCCCTTTAGCACCCGCCCTCAAACGAGACTGTGCTGCCCAATTAAACAAACGGGGCTTCTTATGTGCCAATGTGGCTCCCAAACACTGGTCAACTTTCCAACAGGAGACAGATTATGAGGACCGCCCGGATACTGACTTCATCACGTCTACAAAGTGAGACGAGTGACACACAAACAGACGAACGGACAACAGCTTTGGTTTGGAGTTAACATATGGATGATGGTGTTGCTCTACAGGGCCCAGCAGATCCCCGACCCATCTGTGCAGACAGGACATAGTTTGACACACACTCATCAACAGTGTGCACAGATACATACACCTGTGTCCACACACACACCTTCAAACACAGCAACTGAACCCAACATGCACGTTTTCACCTGAGCAACAATGTTTCACGCATTTTTTTCAGCGTTCTCTAGTTGATGCGCCCAGCAGCTGCTTTGGGAGCGCGCTCAGAAATCCCATTGACAGCTTGCAGATTACACCAATCAGACTTCTACTATAAAGAGCTTTATTTCAATCTGAAATGATCAAGGCTAGCAAGAGGAGCCTATTCAAAGCACTGCAAGTAAACTGTGCAGGGCTTAAAAGATTAATGTGTCCAGTTTGACTACAATTTTATCCGTTTAAAAGGAGAACATAATGTGCTGATCTGTTGCAGATTACCATAGGCAATCTTTGTCCTGACTCAGAGGTACGTAAGAAGAACCAATCGCATTTATATAGTCACGGGGAATGCCCAAACGGCGCTTATTATTTTGTTTTAATTGAGGGAAGGAAAAATGTGAGTTGAGCAACAAAGGATCTTCCAGGTCATAAAATAATTCAGCAGCTTTACTGTTTTTGTGTGTGCAGGTTGCAACAGAGGTGGGAGTCTCCAACAAAAATTTGAGGACAAAGAAATGGATTTGCAGTAACAACAAAGCAAAATAGCATAAAAATTCCAGGACAAAAAAACGGGCAAAAGTTAGTCGACACAAGAGGGCCCATCATGACTGCTTTGGTTCTACTAATGCACATTTTATGAGCAAATATTAAAGAAAAAAAAACACCCCACCTGCTCTGATAGCCAGAGGCATTTTGCAACCAGGAAAATAAAAGTGGAATGTGGGAAGGCCCGGGGTTTGTGTGCCATGGGGCTGGAAGGGGGTCCGCTGGGCCCATATTTACTCCAAAGCCAGAACCGCTTGGGGGTCCCACTGGCCCTGACAGTACTGGAGCTGCTGACCTGATCCAAAACCTCCCATCCTCACCTCATATCCCATACCCCCTTGCCATCAATCTCGAACTCCACCTCAAACTCCCCTCTTCTCCTTGTTTCAGAAAAAGAACAATAAAACACACACACACACACACACACACACACACACACAATTTCATAGCTTTTTCCACAGTGGCTTCTCCCTCCTCTCCAACCAAGTCTGGTTTTCTAATTAAAATGAAGCCTCTGTCATATGACTGTCGTGTCAAACTGCCATCACTGGAATTATTGTGTTGCAATCTTTGATATAAACAGATGCTACGATCCGCTGTTTCTTTAGACTTATGTGCATGGACACTTGACTTTTATCTGGCCTGTTGTGGAAGTTAGCCTCGCTCTCTTAAACACAGGTTCAAGAGATAAGCATGACTTTGCGCTGGCACTGTTTATTTAGCAGGTGTGGACAAGCGTGTTGTACAAACATCCAGCCGAGTGACCGGAACGTTTTGAAGAATTGCACAACATGCAACCAAATTTTCTACATGTAGACAAAACGTCCTACTGATCAAGAGTTGAGTACAAACGGATTATATCAACGTAAATGAGTTGATTGGCTAATGATACCAAAAAAGAACAACATGGGGCTGCTGACAGCATTCGCCAAAGAAAGGTGAAGGGGACATGAATGCACTCAACCTCCAAAACATTCAGAAAGTAAACAGGGCTCCATTTCTGACTCCCTCGACATCTCCCACTGTCCCTCTCCCTGTGTCATTAAGAGTATCTGTTGGCTGCTCTATAAATAGTGGCAGGGAGGGTGAAGGCCAGCAGGAGCTGGCTAGTCTTCCATCAGCTTCGCTAATGAACAGGCACTCTGGCACCTTTAGCATCAGGCTCTGCAGCAGAGTGTCTTTGCTTTCAGGTGTTTCTCCTGCTTCACAGAGACACACCGGCTGCTCTTTCATCTCAGTGACACTTCCTCTTTTTTTTTGCTTTCACTCGGACACAAATAGAACCCAAACTCTGAAGTGTTTCCACAATCACTAGTGTGTCAAACTCAATGAGATGTATGGAAGCACTGATTACTGCAGTGCTCATCTATGCAGCTTAATAAAGATGTTTTGCCAACTCTGATTAAGGTTGTAATCCCTGTTTACTTGATTAAGAGAATGCTGCTACCTCTAAATGCTTCTTAGTCTGACTACTTCCAACGGCTGGATTGTATACATGTCAGATCATGAAGTGATTCCAAATATTAAATATATGCTTTTAAATGAAGAGGTTGGCATGAATGAAGCTAATGATGGAAAGGCGAGGAGTCTTGCTTTCCAAATGTAAAATTACAGGAAAGGTTCATAATACCTGAGACGTTCGCAGGGTTCAAACCTCCCTAAAGTCATTTTGTTGACAGAATATACAGAAATAAAAAGAAAATGTTAAGTCAGTTGACTAGTTTAGCCTTGACGTTTTGAGGCACTTTCAATAATTTGGTGTTGGGGGCTGTCAAACCTAATATTTTCAGTAGGTAGATCTGAATAAACAGAACTGGGGATCACTAGACCAACAAAACAGTCCAAGTGCAAACACTATAAATAATATGGATGTCACTTTAGAGTCATGCTAACTACTACAGATGTCCCAACCTGAACTCAAAGAGCGTAGGGTCTGATCAAAGTTTTGTTTTTTGTTTTATGAATCACAATTGGTCTGTTTCGGAGGCAGCGTGTAGACGCAGTTCATAGCCAATACTCCATTCAATGCTTGCCTGCTCACAGCAGCAACATGGCTGTTTATTTTAAAAACCATATCTACCCTCTGCTTCGGTTAAAATGTGCAAATGTTCTGTTTTTAAAGGATGCTGCTTCACTCACTGCAGTTGCCATGTACGTAGATTTTCAGTGCTCTTCTTTTACTGCCTTTTCTTGTTTTTCTTTTATTGTGAAATATTAGAACAGAAGACCAATATGTTTGTATGTATGTTTTACTTTATAAGTATAATCTTCAGTCCATTCACCTACAAAATTACCCTAATCTTTCTACAAGTCATTATTTCTAAATAGAGCTAATCAAGCCCTGTGTAAATCCTTGTACTTTTTCACATCGCAATATATAAGCACAGAAAAAAGTATTGCAATGTATGTTAGTTCTTTTGCATTATTGTGCAGCTCAATCCTACATGGGGAAGGAAAAACTCCATCGGCGGTTTTAGATTTTACAGGAAGAAACTATAAACATACCAGTAGCAGTGGGGTGACAAAATGCTACGGCCATTCCAACAAAACAAAAGGCATGACACAAGATTGACGGAAGATACAATGAAAGTACAATGAAAGAAATACTGCAGCTAAACAAAAATACTTAAATCCTTATACATAGAGGTTTAATTGAACAGACAGCAACAAGGTATAGATCCCCAACATGGTCCACCATCTAGCATAGCGAGTTCCCCAGATCCAGGAAATACAGTATTGCTGTTACTGATAAGATACTGAAATGTTAACTTAATATGCATATTATTCACAGTAACCAGATAATTACATGCATGTCAAGATTGTTAACGACTACCAACCGTTTGAGAAAGATGCATCACTGGCTACTGAGAAAAATTCAATATATATCATGAACAACCATGTTCCAGACCAGTGGTTTTCAACCATGGTCCTCAAGTATCACCTGGCACACTTAGTTCTATACCTAGAACCACTGTTCTACACCATCCTTTCAAATTGAGTCAAACCAATGTTAAGCTTTTTCTTGGATAAACAACCTCACTCATTTTAGATATTAAAACTGACATCTAGTTTGTTATTTACCTATGTACGAGGTCTGTTAGAAAAGTATTGGACCTTTTTATTTTTTGCAAAACTATATGGATTTGAATCATGTGCGCTTGCATCAGCCAAGCTTGAACCTTCGTGCGCATGCGTGAGTTTTTTCATGCCTGTCGGTTGCGTCATTCGCCTGTGGGCAGGCTTTGAGTGAGCACTGGTCCACCCCTCTCGTCGGATTTTCATTGTCAGGAAAATGTCTGAACGGCTGGAGCAGCGCTGCATCAAATTTTTCAAGAAACTGTGTTAGACAGCCAGGTGGAAACCATTCGGAAAATTCAGATGGCTTTCGGTGAAAATCCTATGGGCATCACACAGATTAAGGAGCATTACAACCGGATTAAAGACGGCCCACAGCGGCTGAGGGCGCGCCGCGCTTCGAGCGGCCATCGACAGGCTGAAATGACCAGATCATTTCCAAAGTGAAGGCTGTGTTGATCCGGGACGTCGTGTGACTACCAGAGAAATGGCAGAAAAATTGGACATCAGCCATTTTTCATCAGATTCCACTGTTACAGGAGATTTTGTAATGGAAGACGTGCGGAGGCATTCGCACGTCGGGACGAAGCCACAATGGCGTTAGGTCTTCCACCATTCAGAAGATTCAGACGGCTTTCGGTAGCTTTTTAGTCGAGTGAGTATCCGAGAGATTGTGGAGAGCTGGGCATGTCACAACACGTCCTGTGAGACTTCCAACATGGACTTGCTTTTGTTCTCGTTCGTCCCAACGCGTGAATGCCTCCGAATTTTCCAAATGGTTTCCACCTGGCTGTCTCACACAGTTTCTTGAAAATTTGATGCAGCGCTGCTCCAGCCGTTCAGACATTTTCCTGACAATGAAAATCCGACGAGAGGGGTGGACCAGTGCTCACTCAAAGCCTGCCCAGAGGCGAATGACGCAACCGACAGGCGTGAAAAAACTCACGCATGCGCACGAAGGTTCAAGCTGGGCTGATGCAAGCGCACATGATTCAAATCCATATAGTTTTTGCAAAAAATAAAAAGGTCCGATACTTTTCTAACAGACCTTGTACACCACTGACGTGTAAATTAAGATTTAGTACACTCCTAATTTGCACCACCCTTATCTACACAAATCTAATGTATAATATTAAATGTAATATGGTTTCCTCTGCTCTTCTCTGTGTTCTAATGAGATGTCATTCCTGTCAAGAAGCCAGCCCTCTGCACAACTGCGCATGTGCACACATGTGCAGCTGGCTCTACCCAGACTTTCACACCTTCCCCTGTGGTGTTGACGCCCTTTATTTACCGCGTTGAACTCCCCGACCGAATCTGCACGTGCACACTGTATTTACAGCTGTATTGTCGGGACGCTCAACTCGACAGAACATTCACACATAGAGTTGAGCTCCCACATGAAAATACAACAGCAAATAAATGTCTTTTCAATTTTAAAAAGTTAAAATTTGCATGTGCATGCTGTATTTACAGCACAATATTGTCGGGACGCGGAACTGTCGATTTATGCAACAAGACGCACAATTCGACAGAACACCGGGTCAAATTCGAAAACCCTTCTGATAAAGTCAGATTTCACAGCTAAATATTTAATCCAAACTAGCAATATTTTGAAGTTTCCTACCGCATAAACTGCCCATACCAACCCAAAATGCAATATGGCTGCCTCGGGTGGTGCATATTGCGTGATACGGATGAGAAATATACACGAGGAGGTGCAAATTACACATCCGTATCTCGCAATATGCACCACCAGTGGTGTATATAGCCAGTCCCATATGGGGGGCAAGTGCAATAAGGGACACAGATCCTGTGTTTATAGTGAGTACATAACATTAAGTACAGTGTTCAACTGAAAGCATTTAAAGCAAGTCAAACCCATGTTCAGTTGAGAGTAAATTAAACTGTATTTCACATATTATGGGGATGTAAATGTAAATTGGGAATAGTCGTAGAAAACTACAGCTCAGTGAAAGCAGGCCAAAGATCAGGTCCTGGTTGGATTCTTGTACATACCAACCTACTTTGAGGTACCATGAAGGTGAAGAGGCAGGAATAGGTGTGTCTGAGCCCCTTACATAAATCCACGCCTGGAGGTGGGAGGAGAAGAGGGTTGGGCAAGACATACACTCACTACTTGCTTACCTTTGTATGCAGTAAGCAGGGTTAGGGGCGTGGAGGAGAGAGTTAAAAAGGTGAAGAGTGGCTCAGCTCAGCTGATGGAGAAAGAGTGAGCTGACTGCAGCGCCCACGTTCTGCTGGAGAATGTTGTATTTGGTATTGTGCTGGAGGAGAGCTGAACGCTGCCCTTGATGTTGGATGTCTGGTTTTGTTCTGTGAGAGTTCACTATGAATTAGTTAAACGGTAGACTGGATATAAGGAAGCTACATGCCTCAGAGGGAAAGTGCGTACACGCTCTGGCTTCGCAAAGACTTCCGATATTCCAATGAAAACCACTACACACCATAACACGATTCCTCCTACACATATTCATCAATCAGAAAACATTATGTCAAAGCCATCACAGACAAACCAACAGTCAATTAATCTGCACAAAAGCATCACAAGAACCAACAAACATTCAGCGTCTTTTGGTGTGTCTCTCACTTTTTTGCACATACACCTTGAAGCAGTCTGGCCTCCATATTCATGAGGCCAACTCCCACAGCATACCTAAAATCCAGGGTTATTTATTTATTTATTTATTTATTTGGGGGGGGGGGCTTCCACTCAAATCTTAAATATGGTTTGGTTGGCTAATTTCTCACCTATGCAACATCTATTCGGAGTTCAATTCATTTCAACCTAACCTATAAAACATGATATAAACTATTACACTGAATACACTGCAAAAACTGATGACTAAGAAAGTAAAAAAAAAAAAAAAGAACTGTTTAAAGACAATTTGACTTCATTTTTGTCTAAACAGAAAAATAATCTTGTCAAGCATTTTTTTTGCTTGAAAAGAAAAAGTGTCTTATTTTGGGAAAATGTATCTGACTTTTTCTTAAGTTTTTCCAGCTAATATCAAGATAGATTTAAGCAGTAACAAGGAAAGCCAATGGATTTCAAATCACCCAAGAAAAGGAAAAAGATTTGTTTTCCTTATTTTAAGACAGAGGCTAATCTTAAAATAAGAATTCTGTCTAGTTTTAAGGCACATTTTGATTATTCGGTGCCCAGACATTTTGCTAGTTTTGATCATTCTAACCAAGTAAATTTTTCTTACCCCATTGGCAGATATTTTATTTATTTATTTTGCTTAATGCAAGACAATTTGGATAGATTTCAGATTATCTGGCTTATTTTGAGAGGGACAGTTTTTTCAGTGTATTCGGTGTTTTGTAGTTGTGAATCTCGCGCCGTCTGGCGGTCCATAACTCAAGCGAGAGGTCGGTTTCAGCGTTCTGGTGTCAGGAGCTCAGCACTCACAGTGTAAACACATCTCGTGAAATCTGGACAATAAGACAACATCGGGGCACAGCAGAAGTCCATCACAGGTGCTACACCTCCTCTAGATAACCCTCTCAACTTGGGAGAGCGTATTATTATCATCATCATAATAATTGCCCGCAAACTCGCTAAATTAATGCCATCCACATCCTTGCTTTGCCATTGTTTACATGTGCTGTGAGACAGCGGAACTCTACTGGCACCGCGGTGCATTCTGGGAAGCGCAGGCAGCCTCCAAGGGTATTATGGGAAACGCTGAAACACAGAATAGGACGGAAAAAGATTCTCACACAAACAATTCCCTGCGTGTGCACACACACACACACACACATACATACAGTGGGGTAGCGCTGCTTCGCCATGGCAGCTTAATGAATAAATAAGTCATAAGGACTTGGTTATCAGAGCTCATTAAAAGGGAAATGCTTCCATGACAATAAGACCTGAGGAAGGTCAGAGGAGGCGGATGTCTGGTTCGGGACAGAGTGGGTGGCTCTCTTCCTCCCCCTTTTGCTGTCCACCTCATAACCTGACCACATGCTCCCAGCGCTGACCTCCAAATCAGCGTGGTCCAAGATGCACTGCCCCTTACCCTTTGCATTCCCACCTCACCTGACACACGGCAGTTGGCCCATTTTCATGCATACACACTGCAAACATGGCTGCAGTCATTCAAACAGCACAAAATACACAGACACACACACCTCTGTCATGTTAATTACTACTTAATGCTATTAAGTGGCGATTGGTCCCTACATCCTCCTCTCCAGTAACTTTGACAGAAGCACAGATGCCAATTATTAATGAATCTTTAATATGTCATTGTACAAAGTCTTCATCTCATTTCTTACAGATGAGCAGGTGATTTCTCTTCTGACAACACAGGAAATATAGTAAATGGGAAAAAAAAAAACTTCAGCATCTCACACAGTCTCACACATGCACAGGACTGAGTTGGATTTTTCTTGATATAATATTATTGTGAGCTTGAAATAAATAAAGTGGCATCAGATATTTAAAGAAGACAGCTAACTTTTTTGTGCTGCTTCCTGCCTTGCATTTCCAGCAAGCTCTGTATAACACACACCCCCACCCCACCCTCCAAGACAAAAAAAAAAAATCCCACGCCGTGATAACATGTCAATAATGAGCTGAGGCCATCTATTGATCAGCTTAATTTTGCATCTATTAGCTAGGGAATGGCTTGCTCCGGGGGCGAGGGAAGCTGGGCGCTAACACGCACCGACAGGCTGGATGGAGATCATTACAACTGATGTTCACACACACGCTGTGATTGACATGAAGATAAGGCAGGACAGAACTCAGGCTTGCACGCCTCCCCGCACACTAAGCTAATGATACACCAAACGTGTGCTGGTGTGTGTGTGTGTATCTAGCTAGAAAAAGACTTAGAGCCGTTAAAAACAGAGAAAGAGAAGAAGAAAAGCAGGCCACACGCCTTTGCTAATTGGCACAGTCAGACAGGGAAGCTCATAAAAGACGAAAAGGCATTTAGTGGAGCACCTCAGCTTTCTGGTTCGCCTTATCAAGTCTGTGTCATTTAAATACAGCTAACGGTACCCCTGGAATGCCTGGATCTGACCTGGAATGCTCGGCTTCACTCGATTATTTCCCTAATTTAGGGAGTTTGCATAAGAGACCCGGTTGAAGCGTTCATTATGAAAATTGTTTGTTTTCCTGCGAACGAAATGATTGCAAGCTTCGTGTGCCCCATGTCAACACAGCAGCAAAAGCAGCTGAAAAAAGGGAAGGAAAAAAAAAGCACAGACAAGTTTTATTGCTCATCTTAATGCATCCCGACATTCTTTCCTTCAGATCTGGAAGAAGTCATGGAGAGAGGAAGATGGCGCCGTAGCAAGAGGGCGCACTGCAAACAATATAGTGCAATGCCCTTTTAATCCTGCTAACCTATCCACTGCCGCCGCTGCTGCAGCAGGCCTAGCTTGGCATTGATGCAACCTGCTGCAATATGGAATGCTGTGCATTTTCCACAGAGGGAAACAGATAGGAAAGGAAAGGTCGAGTGCAGCAACTGCACCTTTTACCACGGCGTCAAAAGAAACAACTGAATCTTTGTGTGCACCATCTGTATCTCTGAGTTATGATGGGGAGGAGGTCTCGTTTTATGCTGGATAGGTTCTGAGGAGGTGAGGTCAGAGCACAAAAAAAAGAAGGGAAAAAAAAGTAAAGCAAAAAAACAAAACCCTTGGCTACAAACTGTGTGTTTTTGTCAGCTGAGGGATGCAGTGATGGGATCGAGGGAGTAGCAAGAGGAGGGTGGAGGAGGGAGGGAGGGAAGGAGGGAGGTGGGTGGAAGAAAAAGCCCTCAGCCAAGCCATCAAGTTGAACATTGAACTTCACAGTAGTAGCTGCCTTTCTATGCCGCTCCTTTTGATGTTACCTCCAAAGCAAAGGATCAAAGGCTTGGAGTGTGGCGTGGGGAAGTCCCAAGCTCTTAGCCTGCCAGCCTGTGATATATGCAAAAGTCTACGCCAAAAGAGAGCGAGAGGGGCATAGTGAGAGAGAGAGAGAGAGAGAGAGAGCGAGCACGTGTGCATGGAATGTGGCTAAACAGTACACCGGTGTGCCTAATGAACGACAGAGGATGACGCAATCAGCCGGGTAGTTACAGTATGACGTAGCAAGGATTAGACTACGCTTATGCGAGTGTGTCAAACATGGAGCGGAGAGAAGGCGGTTGAGGTATGAGGGCAACGGGGCGGAACGGGGCGGGACGGGACAGCGCTGCTGGCAGCGTTTGTTGCCCTCACAACTCTTGTCTCATCCTCCACCCCTTGACCAGCAACATGGGACAGATCCACACACCTCCCTCAAAAAAAAAAAAAAAAAAACCCTCCTCCCCCCCAACCAACCTTCTGTGCTGCTCCAACATCAAGGGGATGAGAGGCTCCGTCGACTCGATACAAATATACAGTGTGCCGTTAAAAACAGGACTACAGTAAACACAGTGCACATGAAATCCTGGTTGTCTCTCACTGGAGCGCAAACACTCAGGTACCTTCATGTGCTCGTGCACACACACACACACATACACGTACAGTGGGCTCAGCTGGGCCACAGAGTGAAGCGGAGGTGTGCTAAAATTGACAAATCTCTACGAGACAAACACAATCCACGCACACACACGCACACACACACACTTTCCCCAAGGCTATAGGATTAAGAGGTCCAGCTGGCTGACAGCAAGCCCTTCCTTCCCACGAATCCTGTCGATTGCACCTCCCCAATCTCACACACACACACACACACACACACACACACACCCAACCTCCACCCCTCCCACCCTGCCAACCCCAACGTCTACCAACCAGTTTGCCAATCATGCCAGCAAGAGACACCTGAACTGGACATTCATCTGCCTGATTCACCTTCCTTCACCAAGTATGAAAAACTCCATTTTGTTTTAATCATCCGATAAAATAAGCAGTATTGGTCAATGTCAATAACTATGATTTTTTTTTTTATTTAAACTTGTATACTGTAAAACTTCTACATCTCCAAATCCTTTCAATAAACCTGGCTAACTAATTTTCTTTGTACAAAACAAGCCCACTAAAACACTATAAATGCCAAACGCTAGCAGCTGATACAATGGAAGACAACAAATGAACGTCAATCACAAAAGCTGACACAAAGAGCTCTGCCATTATTTAAGTGGATCTGTTTAGCAAAAAAATTTTGACTGAATCCATGTTGGCTTGCAGGTCAAGTTTAGGAATGTGTAGTGATGCTGTATGTTTCTGTATCCACCACACTACGGAATCACTCTGGTTCCTGGATAGTAAACAATCTCCACCTCTCAAAAGTAGAGGTGTAACTGCAATAGCCAGTTGAAATTTGGCCCCCCCTTTGGGTTTTCCAGTTGCTGGTGTCTTCCACTTGTCTGTTGGTTCATGTCCAGTGAAGCACACTACATGGCCAAAATGTCATAGCTGACGTTCCCTCACTATGCAATTGATATGGCTTGCCTGAGTTTCTCTAAGTAATCATTTGTTTAGCACAATACCCAGTAATACCCAAGGAGTTGTCAAAGAGATTTAGCACCTAAGGCATCCAGTCATTGCCTTTGATTGCTGACACACAGAGTGCTGACATTATTTGTCTGTTTTATGTAGAATGTTTTCTTTTTTTGACAGAAGCAATGTTTGCTAGCATTAGCTACTCCCAGAATTCTGCAACTTGTTTCTGGTTTTACCGTTTCACAGAAAAGACCCGCCACTGGTTTACAACTGAAATTATTCTACAATAATTATTTATCACAGTAAAACCGGAGCTCCTGCATCGATTATGAAGCTGAGGGCCACCTGTAGTCTGCAAGCTATGCTAGTGACTGCACACTGATTGTTTAAGCCTGGCCAATCCCCATAAAGTTAAACATTTCATCTGTTCCAAATATATGGGTATTCAAAGTTAAACATTTCATCTGTTCCAAATATATGGGTATTCTTTTGGTGTTTACCTAGCCTTCAACCCATGTGTATTTGTCCAATAAGCAAGAAAAATAAGATCCCAAAGTATTCAGACAAGAGTCCTAGATGGAGGGTTTGTAGGGAACAGAAACCTAGTAGTGGCTACCACACTGGTCATGTCTTCAACAAAAGCAAAGCAATATGTCCATCTATGTAGCCCTTGTGTCTTTGTGACTGCTTGTATTATTCAAGTTACAGACTCCCTGACAGTTGTGATTTGGGAGCTGGAGGAAGGCTGAGGAAAAGTTGGGGGGCTGAGGGTGGGAGGTAAGAGAAACAGCATAACGACTCCTGTTGTTGGAGAAATAGGAGAAAGTGAGAAAGCAGGAGTTGGAGGAAGGATATAAACCCTAGCAAGATCTTACCCCCTCACCCCCAGCCATTCCCCCATTCTTCAACAGCTGCCAGGTCACTTTACTAGTGTCTGGGAAATATAATCATTAGGGTCCTGCGTGAGTGTTTTATCATTATGCAGACAGGGGACTACGTGCTGAGATTCACTTATCTCTGCAATGATGTTCATGTCTTTTGGTCCTCAGCCTTTGAGATTAACGTGTGCGAAGACCTTATAGAATTGCGAGGTCCCAGGACAGAGATGATTGGAGATTTCAACACCTTTGCAGAAGAACAATGGTTCAAGTCTTTCGGGTCCTGGTGGTTCCTTCTCCCTGATTCTCACGAAATCCAGATTTAAAAGGACTCCAACTTCAAAATTTTCAAAAGACATTTAAAAACAAATTTCCAATTAAACATCTAAGATTAATGTCTGAACTTACTAAAAACATTATTGTTTTGTATAAAATTACAGGCATTTTAGATATTGAGTGCAGAGAAAAATATCATTACTGCAACATCAAATCACATCAAATATATTGTTACATACTTTTATTTTTGGTTATTTTTAAAGTGGGTTATTAAACACTTATGTCAAGATGTATATATGCCTCAGGAAAGATTACTTTGTTATATTTCTAAATTTTAAAAAAAATGATATTTTTTCTCATTACCGCAAGATACCTAATGATTTATATCATGTTTTTTTTAGGATATTTCTTTGAAAACTGACAAATATAATGTTTTTTGTTAAAGAGATTAAATAAGTAATCCTAAATTGTATAAACAGAGTTACAAACTAAAAACAATTTTATAATTATTAAATAATTTGCAAATAAACACATATTGCGGTAATGACAACAGTGTTTCGGAAATGAAATTCACTGTTTCGGAAAAGAGACTCAGTGCAACACATTCACAGATCAGCAATGATTCATATTTAACACAGAATGGCACTATTTATAGAATATATTTTTATAAACAAAAACATTTCCATTCAATTAATTTCATTCATTCAATTCATTTAGTTGTATATTCAATTATGAGTCAGTTGTATAACATACAATGAGTCAGTCACACAACATACAACAATTAAGCAAAAACAGTAAGTAAACAAGTAATTTCAGTGTATCACAATCATACAAACACACAACATTCAGTGTAAAATAGAACACTAATGAATCTTAACCCATTTTTTATTTAGAACTATAGATTTAATGGAATAGTAGGCCAATTCATTTATGTACGCCTTTTGTGTTTTGCCCACATATCAGGCAAAACACAGAAATGGCGGGCAGAGGAGGTGACAGGAAGTGGTTCCGGAATTATGTCCCTAATGTAGTACCAGACCCTTTCTCCTGGAAATCTTATGCTTGGAACAAAGAACCGGTTTTCCCCAGCACAGCTCATGGTGTCAACTTCATATTGGCCATCAGTGACCTGTTTTTATAAGTAAAACAAAAACATTTTTAAAAGAGTGGCTTGATCGAGCATTTGCAGCACAATATTAGAACTGGACTGACTAAGCAAGTCTAACAAGAATTAAGATGTATTTTTCCATTGATACAGAAATCTTGAAAGGAAATTCATCTGTGTAACTATACCAGGGAACAACTCTGCATCATATTCAACTCGGAGCCACTGTCCAACCTCTATGGTAGCCTCGGCAAAAATGTTTTTGTGAGAATGTCCTAAAAGTGAAATTAACTTATTTATTAACTTATCAAACTTATAACAACTTATCAAACTTATTTATTTATTGTAATATTTAACTTAACTTATCAACCTTTGACTTACTTGATGTATTTTCATGGTTCTTGGAACTGCTTTAATTTGTGGAGGAACCAATTCAATGCTCTCCTTAATTTTTTCCTCTGACACCTTGTAGAGAGTCACAGATTAATTATTTTGTAGTTGGTCAAATAGAGAATCAGCATCTGGAATGCTGGTTTCATATGAGTTTCATATCTGCCAAGTTTTTTAAGGCCCCACGAATGCTGTCTGGTGCACCTTTTCCATGTGATGCCTCTGTGAAATTCCATGTTATCCACTGAAACCCATGCATGAACGGCACAGTGTAGGCAACATAGAACGAAGTCTTGTTTCTATAATGAGAGGATGGGCCATCTGATATAATGTAATGTAATATAATAAATAATAATATATATTCAATTCCTGATACTATGTTACATGTAATGCCAGTGCTACATAAAAAGGGAACACTAGTGACCACTGCTGGAGAGTTTGTAAAAACTATATATATAGCAGTTACAAACTCTCCCGCAGTGGTCACTAGTGTTCCCTTTTACTTTTTTATTAAGAGTTTCAGACAAATATCATGTTATATTAGAAATACACACAAGTTTATACATGTATACATCTAAAACTCATTACCGAAACAGTGAATCTCTCTACCGCAACCTGTCGTCAAGTGTTGCGGTGTATGATAATGCTGTTGTGGAGTAAGAATGACCTTGAACTTTCCTGCGCTCTTTCAAGGCACTATGAGGCCTAGCTAAACTTTACCTAGCTGTTTATATTTAGACCATGATGAGGTAAATATTAATCAAGAATTTTTAAAAATTTTAAATGTTAAATGTTAAAAAAGAAACAACTGAATCTTTGTGTGCACCATCTGTATCTCTGAGTTATGATGGGGAGGAGGTCTCGTTTTATGCTGGATAGGTTCTGAGGAGGTGAGGTCAGAGCACAAAAAAAGAAGGGAAAAAAAGTAAAGCAAAAAAAACAAAACCCTTGGCTACAAACTGTGTGTTTTTGTCAGCTGAGGGATGCAGTGATGGGATTGAGGGAGTAGCAAGAGGAGGGTGGAGGAGGGAGGGAGGGAAGGAGGGACATGAAAAGTCGTGTTGGCACTCAAGCAAATTAACTTTCAAATTTTATTTGGAGAGAAATAAAATGAGGTGCTTAGCTGGTGGCCATCTTGGGTGTCACTGGAAATTATGTCCCCCCATTCAGAATTTCTTGATTATAAAAGTTCCTTGTGGACTTAAATGATGATTAAAAATTGTTGCGGAGGATGAGAAAATTGGTGGTGGACAAAGTTCTTTTCCTTAAAATTTTCACTTTTTTTTACAAATGAATACCAAATATCACATGTTTATTTACTGTAACTATTTGTAGTATAACATGCACTGAAAGTTTATCATGTTTATTTTTATTAAGTATTAAAATTAGTATTTCGAAGAACCTAAATTCAGTAATGGACTCGTTGTGGTAATGAGAGTTATACTATTAAATGTGAAAAAAAAACTAATATATTTAAATGATGGTCACTTTAAATCATGTGCAGCATAGCCTGTAATGATATGTTTATAACTGTATCCTTATAATTGTGACTGCATTTACTTTGATTGTCAAAATGCTTCATGCCACCAAGTAAGTCTGATTTCATGAGAATCACCCCTATACGAGGGCTGTCCGTAAAGTATAGGTCCTTTTTATTTTTTTCAAAAACTATATGGATTTCATTCATATGTTTTTATGTCAGACATGCTTGAACCCTCGTGCGCATGCGTGAGTTTTTCCACGCCTGTCGGTGACGTCATTCGCCTGTGAGCACTCCTTGTGGGAGGAGTCGTCCAGCCCCTCGTCGGAATTCCTTTGTCTGAGAAGTTGCTGAGAGACTGGCGCGTTGTTTGATCAAAATTTTTTCTAAACCTGTGAGACACATCGAAGTGGACACGGTTCGAAAAATTAAGCTGGTTTTCAGTGAAAATTTTAACAGCTGATGAGAGATTTTGAGGTGATTCTGTCGCTTTAAGGACTTTTCACGGTGCGAGACGTCGTGCAGCGCTCTCAGGCAGCGTCATCAGCCTGTTTCAAGCTTAAAACCTCCACATTTCAGGCTCTGTTGATCCAGGACGTCGTGAGAGAACAGAGAAGTTTCAGAAGAAGTCGGTTTCAGCATTTTATCCGGATATTCCACTGTTAAAGGAGATTTTTTTAATGAAAGACGTGCGGGCGGATTGCAGCGTCGGCTCGCAGCCGCCGCGACGCTCCGTCACAGGAAAAACACCTCTGCTGGAAGCCTTAAGGACAAGTTGGAACATCTCCAGCTGATAAACAATTTCTCATATACTCACTCCACTGAAAGCCATCAAAAGCCAACTGGATTTTAACAAATGGTTATCAACACGGAGGTGTTTTTCCTGTGCCGCCGCGCCGCGTCGGCTGCGTCCCGACGCGCGGACCCGTCCGCACGTCTTTCATTAAAAAAATCTCCTTTAACAGTGGAATATCCGGATAAAATGCTGAAACCGACTTCTTCTGAAACGTCTCTGTTCTCTCACGACGTCCTGGATCAATAAAAACGTCTCGCACCGTGAAAAGTCCTTAAAGCGACAGAATCACCTCCAAATCTCTCATCAGCTGTTAAAATTTTCACTGAAAACCAGCTTAATTTTTCGAACCGTGTCCACTTCGATGTGTCTCACAGGTTTAGAAAAAATTTTGATCAAACAAAGCGCCAGTCTCTCAGCCACTTCTCAGACAAAGGAATTCCGACGAGGGGCTGGACGACTCCTCCCACAAGGAGTGCTCACAGGCGAATGACGTCACCGACAGGCGTGGAAAAACTCACGCATGCGCACGAGGGTTCAAGCATGTCTGACGTAAAAACATATGAATGAAATCCATATAGTTTTTGAAAAAAATAAAAAGGACCTATACTTTACGGACAGCCCTCGTATATGTTTGTGAGACTAGGACACTAACCAGTGACCTAAGACAATATGACTTATTTGGTTGGTCTCTTTGGAGATCTTGGTGTACTGCTGGAATTACGTATGGTTACTTAGGGAGATTCAAATGAGGCAGACCACTTGTACTGAGGGAACTTCAGCTACAACATTACAGCCATGTGGCATTTCCCTGGGCGTGAGCCAGCACACAGGTGCCTCACTGTCGAGGACCCCGGCAACTAAGAAAGGCAATGGGGATACCCACAATACACCTGGCCATGGCAGATAGATGGCTCTTTTCAGGAGTTGGGGATGGACTGGCTGTCTGCCTGATTTGTTGCCATCTAGGACCTAAGGCGGTTCTGCAGTGTGGTGGAAGTGGGGACCACTGCATGCTAGGGTTAATTTAATGGTATACTAGCTAACATATAGCAATGATTCAAGTGCGTATTTCTAAGCTTACATGAGGCAGCGCAACAAGACATGGCCAACAAAGAAACTCACTTTACAACAAGAAGAGTGCTGAGAGCTGAAAAAAAAAAAAAAAAGAAAATCACTGTAACATAAAATCTGAAACATCTTTGTTGAAGCACTTATTTTAAGGGACCACAAGCTTTTGTTAACCTTTTCTTCTTGTATGCATATATTACTCTGGTATGAGTCACAGCTGTCTGAAAAAATAAATACAATTATAATATTGTAGCAACTGTGACAAAATATACAGGTTTGACAACAGTGCAATAACTTGTTAACAAAAAGAATATCCCAATGGATCCATCATCAACACTGCAACAGTCTTCAGTAATAATGACTAGACAGTCCAAGGCTATGAGAATGCTTCCTACAACCGAGTAATCTTCCCTGTTACATAGAGCAAGAGGTTAGTGACAGGCCTACTGGGAAGAAAAGGCGGCGAACAATATGGGAGAAGCTGCAGGAGCACAGCAGCAGGGTTTTAGCCAAGGTGAACACGTTACTAAAGGATGGTAAAGCTAGGCTTGACGTTGCTTTGCCTCAATCGACAACTAATGAGTACAGAGAAAAATCTATCCAGCAATTCACCGCAATATCCTCAATGGGGCAGATTGCTACACAGATACAACAAGACTGGGAAGAGCAAGGTGTAAAAGTAAAAATAGGCATGGCTGGGTGAAGGAAGGAATGAGAATGAAGGAGTGAGAACTGCAGAGAGCAAAGAACAAGATAGATGGGAGGAAGAAAATTCACAATGATGACACACAAGTGCAAAGAGCGATTAAGGATTTACTTTCAAAAGGGCTGCCATTGATCTTTTTTGATAGACCTGCAATAAATCAAACTGGATTGACTCGCATGAGAACCGAGCCTAATCCTTTAGTCAGATCCAGGAGAACTCCAACCAAACCAGCTGTTAATTTAGGCTTTACAAGATAAAGCAGGAGAAATCCTACCTGATGTACCCTAGGGCAAAGGCTTACATCATGTCTGTAAAGCAATCAACTTATTGCCAGTTCGGAGAGGTAATCAGAGCACATACTGGGGTGTGTGTGTGTGTGTGTGGGGGGGGAGATATCTGGCTGCAGAGGAAGGGGAGGGAAAAAAGAAAAGGAGATGTGTTGGCCTGAGAGCTTAGAGGGAGAAGAAAAACAGTGTAAGAAAATCTAAGAGCACAAGAAGAATATGAAAAACTTTTTCCTGCGTGCCGAGCAGATGCACAAGTCCACTGTCAGAAATGAAGAAACTCAAAATAGAAATACTTAAAAAAAATGTGTTTACACATAGTACAAGTCCAATTATCGTCACAGGGCAAAGATGAAACAGAGAGGAGGCATCTAGCTGCAAACAGTAGCTCTCGGGGCCGACAGCACAGACTGGAGGCCGACTTCATCTGCCTCTGACCGCCGTCCCTCCCCCACGCCACCCTGTAATTTCCTTGGAGTTTGGCCCAGACCTCGTCCCCATCCCCAGCGGCCAATGCCACCTCAGCCGGGTCCTGCCAGCCACGCTGTGGCTGCACCATAGTGCAAACATTGTAATTAAAATGGTTATTTTTGTTTAGGGGAACAAGAGGGATTTGTTTTTTCAAAACCTGTGAGGAAGTATTGCAAGACACCATCCATCCCACACTGAGTAAACTATGCTGATGTCTTTTTCAGTTACATATTTTCTGTGTTCGTATGTGTGGGTTTTATGTAATCGGTACCCTACGAGGTTTTGGTTCCCCCTTCCTAACTGGGTGTGTGACACCACAATGGCGCACACAGTGAATAAAGCCTGTAAACCGCATATAACCTTTCGTACACATGCTAACACGTGCTCACCAAGTCTCATTAGATCACCCCCCACCCCCAATGTGCTGTTTTCAATGCAAAACAACCAGATCAGGACTCAAATCCAATCACGGCGCTGTGCAGGGCCCTTCACGTCGGCCTCGCCTGAGCGCTGAGGAGTAGCAGGCCTTGCAGTCTCTGGAGACTGTCCAAGTGAAACCAAACCTCAGGAGTCCAAACAAAACCACACACACAAAATTAGAGCTAAAAAAGCAGCCTGTACTCAGACAGCCAGGACCCCATCAGCAAACACACACACAATCATACCCTCTTCCTGGTTACACTTCATGCACACAGGGATCACTTCGATTTCAGCGAGGCTCCTCTGGCATTACCAAATTGACTGAGGCTTGCCGAGCACTTCAACATGCGCTCATTCATGTGTGCAAACACACACACATGATCCGTGCATTTGTGATTGGGGTTGGGGGGGGCTGCTGCTTATGTTCATCAGCATGGGCTATCTTTAGCAGCTGGGCTAAACTGTTTAACCACACACTACTCCAGCAAGAAGCCTCCCCACATCACAGAAGATGGCAGTGGCACTTTGGCTATCAATGCCCCCCCCCGCATCTCCCTCTATGGGGCTGCAAGGTCACACGTTTAATTACACAGAAAGTAGTAATCTCACCAGACAGATGGCAAGCAGGCCACATCTCAATTACTTTGTGCTCAACTGAATCATTACTGATGTTATTTGCTAAATTGTGGCACGGGAAAAACACCACAAAGTGGATTTGTGTTACAAGTGGGAGGAGAGGGAGGGGGTGGTGTGGGTTAAGGGGTCGTGACAGTGTTAGGGTAGAGAAGCAGATGTGCCTCTTGCCAAGCAACTGTGACAGAGTTCAAAAAGGCGTGAAGAATACAAGCACATGTCCATGTTAGCGTTTGGGAAAAACTGGGACTTGAATACCGCAGTGATCAGTGCCAGAAAAAACAGCCCCTTATTTTTCTCCAAACCAAAACTGGTACAGAGCATTGGCCGATGTGGAAAGAGTCAGCTCCCAGCAGCTCAGCTGAGGAAACCACAAGACAAGGCCAATTTAATATGTGAAGAAAGTGTCTCTCTCCTAAAAGTGAGCCAAAGAAAAAGAGATAGGTTTCTAGCTGACTTTTTCTCTCTCTTAGGACAACTGGTTTGTTGTTAGTATCACCCCAGTGGGCTGAACTCCTTCCTTAAAATGGCCAAAAAAAAAAAAAACCCCAAGTGTGGGTAGTCTCTTCTCTGCAACCAACCCAGCTGATGCGTCACCCATCTCTTACCACTGTATGCCAATTGCTTTGGTCAACAATCAGAGGTTGACTTTCCCAGCGCTTCAGACCACAGCACCTCCATCTCTGTCTAAAGAGCGCCACCAGTCAAGCTAAGCGGCCAAGAACAAAGACTTTCCATGACGTGAGGCCTTACTGACATTAGGAATGTAAGGTTTTTAATGACAATGCATCTAAACGTGTTAACATTTGGGCCTACCAAAACACACTTTTGGATGAATGACTATATATAATCTGGCTGCTTGTTTTGGGTACTTTTACTAATTTCTTCTCCAAACTGGTTATCAGGTTTCACCTGCGAGTGTCAAGCTACGCTGTATATAGAATAGTCAAATTAGGGTGGCAAATTTCATTTGAAATCTAGTGTAATTATCAGATAGCAATTCCAATGCTAAAGTTTAATGTTATGGATTTAGAGAAAGTTATCAACTAACTGGATGGTTGGAGAGTCTGATCCTTGATTTCTGGTGAGTATCAAAGCGTCCTTAAGTAAAACAAAACTGCTCAACACTGAAGCACCATTACCCACTTCTAACTGTGATCTGCAAAGGAGAGCTCTCAGGCTACAAAAAAAACCCATAAAAGAAGTGTGAAACTACTGCAATGGTTGTGAAAAACTTTTGCCCAACTGGTGACCATGATAAGATTGGCAGCTTCCAGTAACTGGGAACAGTTGTGTTGAGGGGTGTATCTACATATGTAAAATGATATGTAGGAGCTTATGGAAACTTTTTTTTTGGAGTCAGGGCAAATAATTCCACTGCCTATAGACAGCAACAAGCAGGTGTTCTCCCAGGAGGGCGAGCTGGCATCTGGGAAGAAGAGGGCAATCAAAACAGGAGATGATGATGCTAAAATTTACATATGTACAGCACAGGATTTCCATAGTCCAAGACTCAAAATGATCCCAAAAGCAAGGATAAATGATGAGAAGAAACAGTTCCCTTGAAGGCTCAACCGACTCTGCAGTAATGGCTCCCAGGTATATCCACCAAAGAACAATCCTCAGAGGACGCAAAAGGTTTCTTGTTCTGCACTACTGCACTACTGTTTAATGCCATGATGTCACCCAGGACTATACGGAGTCAAAGACCTAAAAACATTATAATACTGTGGGGTGGGGGGGCATTACACTATCCAGATGCCATGTTTCAATATTTAACTTTTTTTTTTGTATCATTAGCAAGACCATTTTTTATTGCTCAACATTTTAGGTGAATCTCAAATTAATTAAAAGTGCAACTGGGAAAGAACTCTGAACTTTACTGTAAGCCCCACACTGAATCAGGGACACATACTTGTGCACTACACTCTTAGAAATGAAACATACACTCTTAGGCATAAAATGTTGAATTTAATTGATAAAGTTAAGGTAACTTTTTCCACATAACATTGTTAATTAAGTGCAAAACAACATTGTCATTGACATTAATTAAATCAAATGAAACATTATTACTTAAATCCCAATATTGTGTTGCATTTAATTGACAAAGTTATGTGGAAAAAGTTACCTTAACTTTATCAATTAAATTCAACATTTTGTTTCTTAGAGTGTATGCATCACCCACATGCAATTTGTTCCACGTCATTCAATTTGCTGAGTGTTGTAAATCCCCTTCTGGCCCTGCAGCCTGTGTAGGATAATGATAGAAGAATAGCAAACATTACAATTTCAAATCCTCAACAAGCAATTTCAAATGTAGTTGGAAGAAGTATGTCCACTGGTGTCGGTGACTATTCCCAGAGTGTGAAATGGATAAGAGACTACAACTTCCCCTGGACGAGATATCAGTCTATGACTCCACCTGCATAGCACGCCAGTCAATTGCAGGTCACTGGGACAGCTCAGGGGAATAGTGTCATACAGTATTTCCAGACAAGACAGGTTTGTGCATGGGAATTCATGTGGGGACAGATATCAGGCTAGCTGAAAGTGAGTGGACATTTAAAGTTTGTTAGCATCTTGCTTTGTACTGTGGAGTATTAAAGTTACTCTCTTCCAAACAACTCACACACACACCTGTCCTTTTGGAAAGCAACACTTTGAGAAGTACAGTTTGTCAAATTGCACAGATTCACCACATCCAACATCACTGAGTGAGCTTTCATGACTGATGAAGTAAAGATTATGACTATGACTTAGAAGAAGAAAGGCATACATACTGTATTACCAATGTATGACCAATGGGCCAGTGCTTGTCCCCTGACACTGGCCGTGTCTCAATTCAGGGGATGCATCCTTCAAAGGCTGCATTCATCGACAGCATGCATCATATTGGTGTGACTAGGCTAGAAGGCTTCTCAGAATGTGACCGACAAATGCAGCCTTCTTTCCCCTGATAACGAAGGATACAACAAGTGTGCCCTTCACAGCCCAAACAATCCCAGGAGTCACTGTGTGAACCCCTCTCCCCTCCCCATCACCAAAATAAAAATGGTTTGTAAATCTTGCAGTTTTGGGCTCTATATGTACAACTATAAATAAGCAATGTTTATAAGTTTAAAAAGTATTGAAAAATAATTACTAAACTACAGGTTATGCCCACTATGCTAGCTTGTCACTTGCAGCTGTCAAGGTTGCGAGGAGACAGGGGGTAGGGAAAGGCTAAGTTAATGATGCTATTGCAAAAATGCTCCATGGGCTACACAGTCTCATTTCAGAATGGTTACTTTACTTTGGCCTCCATGGCCACATGGTCCTAACTTTATAGAACGCAACCTTTGAAGGATGCAGAACCCAAAAAAGAGACAAAGCCAAAGTAGTGTGAAGTGGATAAGAGTCTACAACTTCCACCCGGAGGGGAAGCCAGTCCACTGTAAGCTACTTCCCTAGATAAGGTCAGTACTTATTTACATCTGGGTGGACTAAAACAATGCAGATGAAGTGTCTTGTCCAAGGACAGAGACAAGTAGCTTGAAGCACAGACAGAGACTCAAACCACAGTGGATATACCATATTGGAGTTCCAACTCCTATCCCACGTAGCCACCTGCCCCTGGTATGATTAGATTAATTATGGGGCACCAAATGAATCATCAAAGTAATTGTACCATTTCAATTAAAGATATTATGAATTCAGGAAGACAATTAGACACTATATACTAGGGATGTCCCGATCAGGTTTTTTTGGCCCCGGTCCGATTCTGAGTCATCTGATTTTGAGTATCTGCCGATACCGAGTCCCGATCCGATACTTTAAAAAACTGAATGAACAATGAACAAATGCTAAATATGTAATAATTTCATTTTAATCACCTTATTTTATTATTTATCACTTAAACAGTGCACTTCTCCTTGAGGTAACTTGAACAATCAAGTAATAATCTACCAGACTTAAAAAAATTTACAAATTTCCATGTTATTTTATTTGTCTAAAAATAAATGTAAAAGGTTCCTTATGTTAAACAAGAAATTATCTAATCTGAAATAACAGGTGGTTTTAATTTATAGATCAAAGGTTTCTAAAGAACCATTTATTGATTTAGCTATTTTAATTACAAGTGTTCTAAATTTTTTAAACAGTAATCAGAAATTTTGAGGTAACAAACAACAACAACAAAAAACATTTCCAAGGATTTTTCTTCAGACACGTGGGTTCTGCACTGATCTGTGGTTCAAATCCCCGCCTGACTGGAAAATCACTAAGGGCCCCTGGGCAAGGTCTTTAATCCCCTATTGCTCCTGGTGTGTAGTGAGCACCTTGTATGACAGCACCCTGACATCGGGGTGAATGTGAGGCATAATTGTAAAGCGCTTTGAGCGTCTGATGCAGATGGAAAAGCGTTATATAAATGCAGTCCATTTACCATTTGTACAGATCAGTGGTTTCTGCCACTAGTCTTCCGTGTTTTGACCCGACACGTCGATCCTATTGGACAGCGCAAAGCTACATCACAGCTCAGTGTCGAAAGTTCAAAAGTCAACTTGAAAAGTAAAAGTAAAAAAAAAAAACAACTTACATTTGCATCCTGACAGTCCTCAGTGTGCCCCTCTGATGCTTTATCAGTGTTCAACAAGTTCAGAGCAGCGTAGTGAACATGAATGAAGACGGAAGCTCTTTAAGACGCGCTCCTAAATGTGATGAGTGTGCACGTCGCTCGTGCACACACCATCTCTCGCTCTGTTTTGCAGACAAACAATCACAGGACAATTTTTTTTTCTTTTTGTTAATCAGATGACAGATCGTCGTCCTGAGGACTTGGTCAGCACCGAGTCCTGCTGCGCACGGAAGGATGACTGAGCAAGAGTTTCGGTGGGAAAGTGTCCATCATCCTCTTGACATTCCATCGAGGCGTCAGGCTGAGCACGTAAACACACAAACAGCAGTTCTGCGAAAGAAACTGCGCGTGTAAATCCCGCAACCTCTGTCCGGTTGAACTTATGTTTTTTCTTTTGTCCAATTAAAAAAAAAAGAGATTGGGTTGAACTTTGACCACGTCGGCCTGCCGACAAGCGGCAATGCGCGCTCCCGTCAGAAGCGTCACGTCAAAAGCCGAGCTAAAGCGACGCTTCTGACGCCTCTAAAAAGCAACGCGTCTCATGCCTCCGACGCTTCCGACGCGTGAAAGGCCCATTAATCTGCAATAATGAGCCTGAAATAGCGCTGATCAAAATAATGAGGATAAAATCTATATCGGATTCCTGATCGGGATGCAACGTCCGATTTCGATCAAGTCTGAAACCACCTGATCGGGCCCGATTTCCGATCACGTGATCGCATCGGGACATCCCTACTATATATATATATATATATATATATATATATATATACTAAAATGCCAGGTCAGGTCTGGGACAATACTACTGCATCCACCACACTACTGAACCACTACTGGATGGCAACCACCCAGGGAGACAACAGATCTACCCTCACTTCTTCAACGTAGCCATTTATTTGCCACATCCAGGTGAAACATAATTCAATATCTCTACTCATCAAACTGCAAGGACGAAGTGCAACAAATATATTACATACAATATATACACTGGATGTGTAGCCAAATTCTGTTGGCATTAATGCACTATACTGCACAGCGACTGTGCTCATATATGATCCGCCACCAGCAGGGTATTCTCGTCTCCCAGTGCCTCATATTTGACCGTGGGTCTTACAGTCTTTCCCCAGCTGTTGTATGGCAGGCATGAGCGGCAGCGCTGACACCTGTCTTTGACAAGCCTCGGCATTCACGCTGACTCTGGTTTCCTGGGGCTGGCTGCATGGCAGTCAGGTGACAAACGCTAACACACATATGCTGCCTCTGACACAAAGTGCAAACACACATACGTAAGCAGTCCAAATATACTGAACCAACAGCCACTTAAGGGTGATCCAAGCCACTTAAAAAGCATCAGGATTATAGTGAGAAAGGTCTTAGCCTCTTATGTCTCTGTCTGATAGCAAACCGTACTCTGATTCAGGCTGTGGCTTGTAACTGTAAACCAAAGCTTTCCTCAACACCTCTCTACCACCCGGCTACGCTCTAACCGCTGTTTTTGCATACCGCTCAGCTTTTGGAACTATCAAGTGGTTCTGGTGCGGTGAGACAAAGGCTGTGTCACCATCTAGGCCATTTAATGAAATGCATTTGAAGAGTTGATAAACACAAAGCAGTCCAAAGAAAATAAAACATAGGAAAAAACAAAAATCACAAAAGTTCTTTCAAGATAATTGAGTCAAAGGAAAGAGATGAGATTGTCACCAGCTGATTTAAAGCTGGTCGGGTCAAATAAAGCATTTCGCAGATGAGGTTTTTGGTGCTGCTACGGGTAAACACTGGTCTCTGTGCTGTAATTGTAATTCAATTTGAAAGTCCCCAGAGTTCATTCAGAGTATCAGAGTCAATCTGGGTCAGTGTGAATTGTGACACCCTCAGCATTAACTCAAACCACACCACAGAACAGGATTTCATTACAGAGCCCAATGCAAAGGTACGGCACTGTGACCATCTTCATACGCATGTGTGTGTGTGTCTGTCCACTCAAAGCATTTCACTTTGTATCTCCATTGACATTCACCTACAGTGAGATGTTAAAGGTCAAAGATCACAAGGTCATGAAACTGTGTCTTCAAACTCAACACAGGTTGATAATAGACCTACCACCTGCTACTAAATAACAAATGTTGGAGCGATTTTGTGTTGACATGTTGCCTTTATGGATTGCAGGACTGTGACCATTGATTCTTTTTAGAATCATGTTTTTTTACCATTATAATGAAAACAGATTTACTAAAATGATGCATAAAAGGTCCAGTACAGTAGTGTTCAGAATAACAGTAGTGCTATGTGACTAAAAAGATTAATCCAGGTTTTGAGTATATTTCTTATTGTTACATGGGAAACAAGGTACCAGTAGATTCTCAAAAATCCAACAAGACCAAGCATTCATGCACACTCTTAAGGCTATGAAACTGGGCTATTAGTAAAAAAGTAGAAAAGGGGGTGTTCACAATAATAGTAGTGTGGCATTCAGCCAGTGAGTTCGTCAATTTTGTGGAACAAACAGGTGTGAATCAGGTGTCCCCTATGTAAGGATGAAGCCAGCACCTGTTGAACATGCTTTTCTCTTTGAAAGCCTGAGGAAAATGGGACGTTCAAGACATTGTTCAGAAGAACAGCGTAGTTTGATTAAAAAGTTGATTGGAGAGAGGAAAACTTATACGCAGGTGCAAAAAATTATAGGCTGTTCATCTACAATGATCTCCAATGCTTTAAAATGAACAAAAAAACCAGAGACGCGTGGAAGAAAACGGAAAACAACCATCAAAATGGATAGAAGAATAACTAGAATGGCAAAGGCTCACCCATTGATCAACTCCAGGATGATCAAGACAGTCTGGAGTTACCTGTAAGTGCTGTGACAGTTAGAAGATGCCTGTGTGAAGCTAATTTATTTGCAAGAATCCCCCGCAAAGTCCCTCTGTTAAATAAAAGATGTGCAGAAGAGGTTACAATTTGCCAAAGAACACATCAACTGGCCTAAAGAGAAATGGAGGAATATTTTGTGGACTGATGAGAGTAAAATTGTTCTTTTTGGGTCCAAGGGCCGCAGACAGTTTGTGAGACGACCCCCAAACTCTGAATTCAACCCACAGTTCACAGTGAAGACAATGAAGCATGGTTGTGCAAGCATCATGATATGGGCATGTTTCTCCTACTATGGTGTTGGGCCTATATATCGCATACCAGGTATCATGGATCAGTTTGGATATGTCAAAATACTTGAAGAGGTCATGTTGCCTTATGCTGAAGAGGACATGCCCTTGAAATGGGTGCTTCAACAAGACAATGACCCCAACCATACTAGTAAACGAGCAAAATCTTGGTTCCAAACCAACAAAATTAATGCCTCGCAGATGTGAAGAAATCATGAAAAACTGTGGTTATACAACTAAATACTAGTTTAGTGATTCACAGGATTGCTAAAAAAGCAGTTTGAACATAATAGTTTTGAGTTTGTAGCGTCAACAGCAGATGCTACTATTATTGTGAACACCCCCTTTTCTACTTTTTTTACTAATAGCCCAATTTCATAGCCTTAAGAGTGTGCATATCATGAATGCTTGGTCTTGTTGGATTTGTGAGAATCTACTGAATCTACTGGTACCTTGTTTCCCATGTAACAATAAGAAATATACTCAAAACCTGGATTTATCTTTTTAGTCACATAGCACTACTATTATTCTGAACACTACTGTATGTTCCAAAACCATATGCTGAAATACGGTTATACTGTTTTGGGGTTTTTACCAATTTATTGCCAGCAGGAGTTGCCAATGGTAGCGCTGCATTAATGTACTGAGCCATATTTTGTTGAAAATATAACAATTAAAAACACACTTGGCATACAAATGGACACAGAATACTCTTAGGTCAAAATTTGCAACAGTGAAATGACAAGGATGAAGGTAAAACTCCTGTATTACAACAAACAGGGATACAAAAGCACAATAATTTGTAATGCTCACAAAAAATACAATTGTTCAGTCATGGCATAAACATGTGCTCTCAAACTGGCTTTCTACTTGGTCCATTCCCAACTGGTCCATTCCCACATTTCTACAGTAACTATCTATCAGGTGAAACGTGGACGTCCCCTTGGCCTTCTCCAGTGATTGAAGTCCTCAACACTCAGGCACGTGTGTGCTGGTTTGTGCACAGAGAAACACCCCACACTGCCAAAATGTCAAAGCTGATGCTCCTTCACAATACCAGTGATACTCCTCAGTGTCACTTGCATCACTTCTACTTCTGTTTGCACAATCTGACCATCACCAAAACTGCTCATGTACAAAAGAATTATAAATGTGATACATGTATAACTCATAGTAAGAATACTACACTGAATATTTACTGACAGACTGTAGTTTACATAAATATGAAGTCTGAAAGTACCAAAAATAAAAAAATTGTCCAACATAATTTGCAATCCAAGACATTACCAAAAGTAGCCATCACTGCATAATCGATTTACGAAAAGATGTCCATTGCATTCATTCCTTAGGGCCCCTTCACACATAGTGCGAATATGTACAACTCAGGTCAACTCCCGTCGGAACAGCTCGTATGAGTGCACCACAAAACATCACGCCGACGGGCAGGCCTGCACGATGCCGGTGTGACAGTTCGTGCACGCGTGAACACAGTGCCAGCAGCAGTGCAATGTGTAACCACATCGTGCAACTGCTGTGGAATTAAAAAATAAATAAAAAATACATGTCACCCATGGGACTGGAACCCGCACTTTCCAAAAGCTCTGGTTGCCAGTCAGAAACTTTACCACTGAGCTACCATCACTGGCCTGTGAAAGGTGCAGGAAACTGCCTGATATCAGGAAAGAGATGGATGTTTAAAAAAATAAAATAAAACCACACACCATATAAAAACACTGCATTATATTGAATCCCTCTTATCAAGCGGGCAACACAAATATGATCCATCTGTTTCTCTGTAGATGACCCATGGTCACAGACGTACAGTCATGAAATGACATGAATGAGAAGCAGTTCGCTCATCTCATCATGTCCACATCTACTGGCGTGTGTCCAGCCGGCGTGCTGAAGGACTGACACCGCGTCATGTGGAACAGAGCTCATGTGGGTGATGTGACAGTCAGATCGCCCGCTGTGTGTTATGATCTGACAGTCCTTTCAACCTGCGGACCCTGTCGCCATAGCAATATATGTTTTTATTTATGTCCATTTGATGACAGTAAGCAGACACACGCGCATCACAGTGGGCAGTTGTTAGTCCATGTCCGTCCAAACACAGTACGTGTTGTCCAGCTGGGATGTCCAGAATGACAGATCTCCACAGCCGCTTCTGTCAATGGCCACACCTCCTGTCAGTTTAGCGCACACACCAAAGCTACACACGTGGGGCACTTAGACAAATTTCACTGCCAGCATGACAGTGATTGTCTGACTGTTGTCGTGTTAATAGTGTGAATGGCCACACATTTTCTAAGTGCCTTGAGAGCAGTGTTGAATGTTCGTGCGTGTCACCTGGAATTTGGCTAACACCTGCCGCGAGAGGGTTCGATGGGCTTGCACAGCACACACTCTGTCTTTCAGCCGCTGGTGTGCGAAAATAGTTTTACCAACAGGTGTACAAGGCAGCTGCGATTTTACACGTTTTGCACACGATTCCTGGTTCATGCGCACTTTATGTGCAAATTGACCAAATTCACACTATGTGTGAAGGGGCCCTTAGTGTGGTAAGTAGAAAATTATTTAGGCAAAACCAAGTGAGCTGCATACTTACTCAATGCCAGATCTTCAAGTATATTTTCATATAAAAAATCTAACAATATCATAAAACTTGGATTGTAATTGTTAATAAAATAAGTGATTTTAATGCTCTCATTTAATGTGGCTTAAAAAAGTGATTTTAACTCTCTCATTTAATGTGGCTTTCATATAATTCGGTGCATCTACTGAAACAATTTGATTAAAATCTGAAAACATGCCCATGTACAAGGGAATTATACATAAGTGGTTAATGTGCTTGGTTTCAGTTCGGAAGGTTCTGGGTTCAAATCCCACCCCTGCCACATTTCTCCATGTAATGTGGAGTTGCGTCAGGAAGGGCATCCGGCGTAAAACCTGTGCCAAATCAACATGCAGATCCACCTTGGATTTGCTGTGGCGACCCCGAGTGCAAACAAGGGAGCAGCCGAAGGGACTTACTTTTACCTGTATAACTCACAGTAGGACTACGAGACTGAACATGCATTGATAGACTATTATCCAACATTATTTAATGCCAAACTGAACAGATAACATTTATATTTACAGACAATCATGTAAGCTAACATGCTTATTAGTAAGTTTAATTGTGTACAACTTATGTTAGGGTGTCTCTGCACAAAGCTTATTATAGTACTCTTACACTAGATTATTAAGGTCCACATGCAAGTCCAATATGGATTAGAGTAGCATATAATGATGGTATGACAGTGCTGTTAACAGTACCTCAATGTCATAGTCCTAACTAGTTTTACTTGGTAGAGATCATTGTGCAAGTCACATGACCTCACATGACTGTCCACAGCTGATTTGGTGAAAAACTGCTCTCAAGGCATTCTGGGTATTAGAGTCCTTTATAGCGTTTTACAAAATTCTATGTTTTAAAATTACTTTAGAATATAAAATAATTTTATACAAATTGTTAGAGCCCGACCGATATATCGGTCGATATAAGCCCTTTTCAAAGTACTCATTATCGGCCGAAATTTTGCCGACAGAACGCCGATAATTTCTCATAAACAGAACAGTTACTGAAATAATGTTTCTGTCGGCAATGTAAAATGTCCTTGCACCGTTTGTCCAGTAGATGGAGGTCTTACTCCATTCAACTGAGAGCTGCTTACATCCCTGCTTAAATGTGTTCATCATCGGCCCCCATAGTTCGCCGTCACACTGCACTGATCGGCTGACAAAAGCATACAAGTAAGTTTATAAGGATCTATATCCTTATCCTGAACCTATATCTAAGTTGCAGCAACAAGAGGTACAAGATCACATGTATTTCACAACTCTTTTTAAGGAAATGTATTTGCTAATTTCACAAAGGTTTAATTCTTGATTGCATTTTTTGAACTTGAAAATTCTTCTCTGTTATAAAGTTAATCAATATGAGGACAAAGCTTCAGCTTTTAGCTCATACCTTTTTTGTTAAGGGTCCAAAAAAGAACATTTTATTCATTTAAAAAAAAATATCGGCTGATTTATCGGCTATCGGTAAATCAGCCGATTCATCAATTATCTGCATTTTTTCATCCAAATATCATTATCTGCATCTGCCTCAACAAATCCATATCGGTCGGGCTCTACAAATTGTGTTATCACTGATTTTGATCTAACAGAGTGCCTTTTAGGTTTTTCAGAGAAAATCTGAATGAATTCTGGAGTATGTTGAACCTTTGGTATCCACCACAGTATTGGCACATTTCCACCAAATTTGTAGACGAACGATGAGTAATATCCTGCTTGAAGTTAAATAATCTTAAGTCAATTGATGAGCGTGTTAATGAGAAATAGCATTTTAAATGAAATGACATCACAATCTGTCAAATTTGATTTGTGATTTAGAGCAGGGGTGGCCAAGTTCGGTCCTCAAGAGCCACATTCCTAACACTCTTAGTTGTCTCCCTGCTCCAACACACCTGAATCCAATGAAAGACTCGTTAGCAGACTTTTAATGAGCCTTTCATTGGATTCAGGTGTGTTGGAGCAGAGAGACAACTAAGAGTGTCAGGAATGTGGCTCTTGAGGACCGAACTTGGCCACCCCTGATTTAGAGGAAATAAGAGCTAGGTGTTAAAAATCGTAACTGCCTTGTGTGGACACTAGCAATAATAGTGTTGCGTTGCACACTGCTCTGCACCAGGTAGAAGATTGGCCCTGTAATCTTTTACAACTGCCACCACATTTTTAATAATACCAGGTCACATTTCATATAATGGTGTATCAAAAAGGGTGAACTTGTAACGCTCTAGTTAATTCTTATGAACATCAGATGTAATTTCTTGAAGACCTATCAAGACAATCTTGGTGTCATTTTAAAGCTTAGGGTGTTCTCTTTCCAGTGATATTTCATAACATTTGGACATAAATGAAGGAACTTCTAGTCTGCTGAAATAATTTTGTCACGGGTGGACTCTGCGATGGAGATTCAATGAACAGTCATTTTTTTCCAGATGTCATTTACATATGGTATATTATGAAAGAACAGGTTCTTCAGAACATTTTGTCACTAGTTCCATAGATTTTGCATGAAAATTGACTGAATAATGCTATTTTTTGCAACAAAAAAAAAAGTAAATTCTGATAAAATTGACAAAAACATTTTGAATTCCAATACATTTTCCATTTATTTATGTCACATAAATTGGGTTTTTCTCTAAAACTGAATGGAATAATTAAATCCAGAAGGTTGTACAGAAGGGATACATGTGTTTACATAATGAATTTTGAAAAAATGACCATTTTGACCCCGTTACACTTTTTAGGCCCAGTTTGTGAAATGCAACCTACATCGCTTTCCCCCAGCCACCTCGAGTGAGTGGGCACACTTATGTACACTACCAAGCCTTTAAAGGTCACATTTCAACTCCCAAATCACTTTTACTTCCTAGAAAGAGTAAACTGTAAATGGCCTGCATTTTTAACTGATGCAGACACTCAAAACATTTTATAATGATGCCTCACATTCACCCATTCACACACACACATGAATATCAAGATGCTGCCATGCAAGGCATTCCACTGCACACTGGGAGCACCTCGGGAATTTAGGATCTTTCTCAAGGGTAACTTAGTGATTTCCTGAATGACTCTGAATCAAACAGAGGTCACAGGCTCATTGCCCTAATCTCCAGGCCACCACCTCTCCAGAAAATAAATAGTATCATGGTTCCAGCACTGCTGGCTGTTCCAACTGTGTGCTAAGACCCTAAAAAAAGTGATGGAACAATAATCAAGTGGACAGGACCTGACTGAAATGTCTGTTTGACAACACTGCTGGCGCTCACTCTGCCACCCAGCAGACCACAGCCGTGTTTCCTCACCTCATTTGCAAAGCAATCCGGCTTCCCTCCCACTCAGTGCACTCAGTGCATCTTTTTGTCATTTCCATGTCCGGGCTCCATTTGTTTCGTGTGCCAAAGTGGCAGGAGCAGGAATGAAGGAAAGGCGAAAAGGCAGACCTCAAGGAGAATACTTTGCCACCAAGTAACCATAAAAAAGAGCTCATCTTTCCAGTAAACTCAGCCAACACACACACATGCACACACACACACACACGCCTCTCACTGTCTGACTAATGTGCCCTGACACTCGTACATCACCTGTAAATTGGCCAAATGAATTAACCACGGCCCCTGCTTAGCTTTACGGGCTTTAAATGGATTTTCTCCTCTCCAGGTCTGCCCAATAATTGCATTTATCCATCTTGTTGAAGCCAGGTTTACACACTCGTGAAGATCATGCCAATCCCCGGATACATTTTCCGCTCTGGTGGCAAGCTTGTGAAAGATTTGTCATCGGATCATAACAGGTAATTCAAACAACAATTAGTTTGACCACTCCGCTGTATGTCAATGTCTGGCTCCTTGTTGGACAAGAGTCGGTTAGAGCAATGAGGTGCCTTCTGTCTCTTCATCTGTCTCCACCTGTCGTTTTCCCCACTCATTCTTGCAGCCATTCCCAGATGCCTTGATGTGATAAATTGAGTGCTGTCATCCTTTTTATCTAGCGCCCAAACCACCAGGTTGAATCAGCAAACATCTATAGGTGGGAGGAAAGCAGAAACTCAGGAGTTTTGATTGTTCGCACACATAAAAAGGCAGAGCTGTGAACACCAGCGTCAGCGGGGGTCATCTGCGCACTTGTGAATGTTTGAACAGAAGTGCATTAGACACGGGGGGGTCCGAAGGACAATTCAGCTATGCAAACATGCTGCAACTTCCTTCACTCCACTCTTTCAGGCCAGCTCCGAGACAGCCACTGTTTAAACAGTGCACACAGCATTCCTCTGGCTGGGACTTGGCCAGCTGCTGCATCCACACTGCAGGCCGGCCCGCCTGCCTGAGCACAGACATACGGGCCTCATAACACTAAGGGTCATCCAGAGCAGACAAAGGGCTTTTATACACATGCAAAACCGGGTTCATCCACTAGAAACGCTCGTGAGCCCGAAGCTTAAATGCTGACTGGCAGCGCCCACGCTGACCGCCCCCAAACAGAAGCAAGATCACCCACTGTAAGAAATACAATCTGAGGATCTAACCTGAAATCTTAGCCGCTTGACACCACCTGTTATGACGAAGCTGGAAATTTATCTTTATTGATATATGCAAAGTGTGGCAGCCCGTTAAGATAGCGGCTGTAAAGTGTAAATAAAGAGCCTCCTGGTTCTAAAGGGCGCTGTGACGTGCATCACATGCAGCACAGACCACCCCCACTGTGTGTTTGGCACTAATCTCAACTTTCATTATGGCTACCAAGGTTCAGATTTAGACTACCCGCCACAATCAGAAATTCATCTTTTGCTTGCATGCAAAGAGATCATAACCTAAAACAACTTTGCATGTAATAATAATACATTTTACGGACATATAGGTTTGGATCATACAACAATTGTTTTGGCATATGAGGTCTGTTAGAAAAGTATCGGACCTTTTTATTTTTTGCAAAAACCTGATGGATTTGAATCACGTGTGCTTGCATGAGCCAACCTTGAACCTTCGTGTGCATGATTCAGACGGCTTTCGGTGACGATGCTCTGGGCATCACACAGATTAAGGAGCGGTACAACTGGTTTAAAGACGTCCGCACAACGGTGGAGAGCGAGCCACGCTCCAGTCGGCCATCAACATGCTGAAATGACCAGGTCATTGCCAAAGTGAATGCTGTGGTGATGCAGGACCGTCATGTGACTATGCGAGAAATTGCGGAAGAGGTGGACATCAGCACTTTTTCGGTACATTCCACTGTGACAAAAAGTGGCTGTGAAATTCTTGCTGCTGCTGACAGCGCAGCAAAAGTGCCTTCGTGTTGAAGTCTCACAGGACATGCTGTGACATGCCCACCTCTTCCACAATTTCTCGGATAGTCACACGACTGAAAAGTCACGGAAAGCCGTCTGAATCATCCGAATGGTTTCCACCTGGCTGTCGCCCAGTTTCTGGCAAAATTTGATGCGGCGCTGCTCCAGTTGTTCCGTCTTTTTCCTTGAAATGAAAATCCGCCGAGCGCACAGCACACGTCCCACACAAAGGCTGCTTACCAGAAAATGATGCAATCGACAGGCGTGAAAAAGTTCACACATGCGCACTAAGGTTCAAGGTTTGCTCATGCAAGCACACGTGATTCAATTCCATCAGGTTTTTGCAAAAAATAAAAAGGTCCGATACTTTTCTAACAGACCTCGTACAAGCAGTTTAATTATTGTGCTACTTAATGTTACAGTGGTGTGCAAAAGTCTTAGGTACCCCAATTCACCCAAAAGGTATGTACATATATACATACATACATCTTCAACTGTTTATCTGGGGTCGGGTCACATCCACATTAACCACTTCTGACTGAGGGATCCCGAGGCATTCCCAGGCCAGTGTGGAGATATAATCTCTCTACCAAGTCCTGGGACTTCCCCGGGGTCTCCTACCAACTGGACTTGCCTGGAACACCTCCCTAGGGAGGCCCCCAGGGGGCGTCTTTACCAGATGCCCAAACCACCTCATCTGGCTCCTTTCAACATGAAGGAGCAACAACTCTACTCCAAGCTCCTCACCGATGACCGAACTTCTCACTGTATCTCTAAGGGAGACACCAGCCACCCTTCTGAGGAAGCCCATTTCGGCCACTTGTACCCACCATCTAGTTCTTTCGGTCATGAGCCAACCCACATGACCATACATGAGAGTAGGACCGACGATTAACCAGTAGATTGAGAGCTTTGCCTTTTGGCTCAGCTCTCTTTTCGCCACAACAGTATGGTAGAGTGAATGCAACACTGTCCCTACTGTTGTGATTCTCCAGCCAATCTCACACTCCACTGTCTCCTCACTCATGAACAAGACCCTGAGGTACTTGAACTCCTTCACTTGGGGCAAGACCTCATTCCCTACCTGGAGTAGGCAATCCATCGGTTTCCTGCTGAGAAACATGCCATTTAGTGGTGCTGTTCCTCATCCCAGCTGCCCCACACTCGGTTGCGAACCGACCCAGTGAGTGTAGGAGGTCACAGGCCCTTGAAGCCAACAGCAACACATCATCTGCAAAAAGCAGTGATGAGACCCTGAGCCCAACAAAGGGTATGTTTTAAAGGTAAAGAATATTCAAACAAGACATAATGTGATGGGAATTATTTCATATTTAGAAGCTATTTTATTATCTTTGCTTTGTTTTAGCAACCAAGGATCTTTTCCACAGTACTGTAATATACATTAAAATGACAAGTAAATAAGCTGGAGCATCTCAATCAAGCACTATATATATACACCGAATTCTCCAGAGAATAAGTCACATTTTTATGTTTCCTAGTTTGAAAGGTTATGTGACTTATACATACTCCAGTGCAACTTATATACCAAAAACATCACATATTTATTTCTAATAACAACTATTTAGATAGGACTTTCCCAGGAATCAAACACCAAATCACCAAACAAAATAAACTCTAATGATAAAAAAATAAATACCCATTTTAAAAAAGTACACGGCAACAATGAAGAAAAATACCACATTAAAAGACGTAATAATACAGAAAAAGGGGTGGCTTACATGCCAGTGCAACTTTTATATGGGTTTTTCCTCTTCAAGAGGCATTTGTTAATAAGTAGAAGTCATAGTCTGGAAAATACAGTAAAATATCAGGGCTCTAGACCGTATTACTTGTAAACGTTAAAATGATTTTACGGCAAAGGGCAGTTTTAAAGCAATATAATTTAATTAGCAACAAAAAATAATTATGTTGTAATCACCATAGTGTAACTACAATAATAACACTGACTACTTTATTAATTTTGAATGCCTGGAAATCATTTGGAATGGGGCTAGGCACGTTTTACCTGCACAAGCAAAATATTGTCTTCTTGACTGAACATTCAGTTCATATACCTGTTTAATTATTCATTCATTGAATGTTAAAATATAAAATAAAACATGTCTTAGTAATTCTTAAAAGAGCCTTTGTTTTATTTAGAAGAGCAGTAGCAGGTGTGAATTTACAGACAGGACAGGTGAGCAATACTGCCATGACCAGAACAAGGTTAGATTTCAACAAATCTTAGACACATCCACTCCAGCCTCCACATGAACAAAGGTCGAACGAAACTGAAGTATCATGTGGTTCCACAAGATATTGCAGCCGATGAGATACCAACAGGTGCATTTACATAAAACAGGAGGGCTAAGGAGGGACTGAATTTAATATACATATGACATACTGATAGCAGTACACTTAAAGCACATACACACATATCACTGTAAGTTGAAAGTCACCATCACAGACTCAAAGAAAGAACGGACTAAAAAACTAATCATACTTTCAAGTCAGTCCAAGAACATATAGACAAATTTGTAATTGTTTATGTACAAAATGTATGTATGAGTAATTACCACCCAACCACCTACGTTCTCCCACCACACCATTGCCACTGCTGCAAACCATCTGACAACATATATTTAAAATTTTAAGCCATGAATAATGGTGCCAGTTAACCAGTGTAGCCTAAGGAAATTCTCAAAAGTAACGATACAAGCCAAAAATATTTGATCAACATGTACCACAACAACTGATCTGGCATCATCAGTACATCCACTGATTTAGAAATGCACTCTATATCTCTGAGACTCTGGGCTCCACCTTGTTGTCTAACCAGCTATCCCACAACTGTGAACAACTTAAGTTAAGTTATATATGGATGTTGAGTTGCAATATTTATTTCCCTGTATGTTCTGTCAATCTTGTGTTGTGCCTTTTGTCTTGTTAGAATGGCCCCAGCAGATGGCCGTCACTCCACAGAGTCTGGTCTGCTTCAGGTTTCTTTCAATAACCAACACACTGCTGAGGGAGTTTTTCCTTACCACGATCACCAAAGTGCTTGCTCATGCCGTGGTTACGGTCTAGACCTTACTTACGCCTCAATCACACCAGGAAAAACAACAGCAGCACAGCCAAAATTAGCGTGACCACATGCAATCACCACATCACATTTAAACCACGAATCCCTGAAATGGGCCTGTCGAAGACGGCGATTTATGTGTAGTAGCAGGTTCGGATGATGTTAGAGCTGATCCACGTATCGCTCATATGGTTTGCTACGGGTCACAGCCTGACTCCAACTGATTGTTTGCAACACATGAGCAATGCCTTTGCATTTATAAATTATACGCCGATCGTTTACAACCTTTTCATATCTGTCTGAGAGTGAGCGCACAAAGCCTCCGTTGGACCACAGTCGTTTGGAGACAGGGCACCTCCCAACACGTGACCTTTGCAATCGCCTTGCAACAGAATGTGGTCACCAGCAGGCTGAGGGTGCTGCACGCTCAACTTAGAAGCAACCAGCTGGTCATTGCAACTCCTTGTGGCAGCAGCAACACGATTCACTGCAATCACTAGGCAACCACCATTTTTTCCTAGTCGTAAGGAGGTTGCCATCCTATTTTCACTCTAGTCTGACCGCGGCCTTACTCTTTGAGGTGACTTTTGCTATGATTTGGCGCTATATAAAATTAGCTGAATTTAATTTAATTGAATCCAGACTTGTTTATGGTAAGCCCTTTAGGCCTGGATCTTGATGTTTTACTGATACGCTATGAAATTATATAAATATAGTACTTAATGTTCAATGCAGAGGACAGAGGCAGAGAACGTATTATTCACCTTCATTACTTACTGAAACATTGTCCAGACTGTGGAAAACTTGTTCATCCCAACACTTTGCTTCTTTCTGCCCATTTCTGTTTTGTACATCTCATGTTGAATCCACTACAGGATTTAAGAAATAACGGCACCATTGTCATTTTGTCAAGTGTGACAGAAGCTGCATCAGAAGTTCCAAAGCATCTTACTGAAAAAATGCATTATTTGATTAAATGTTTACAGGGCATCCTGAAAGTATTCACAGTGCTTCACTTTTTCCACATTTTGTTACGTTACAGCCTTATTCCAAAATGAAGAAAATAAAATTTTTTCCCTCAAAATTCTACTCACAACACCCCATAACGACAACATGAAAAAAGTTGTTTTTAAGTTTTGCAAATTTATCAAAAATAAAAAAAAACTAAGAAATCACATGTACATAAGTATTCTCACCCTTTGCTCAATACTTTCTTGATGCACCTTTGGCAACAATTACAGCTTCAATTCTTGTTGAATATGATGTCACAAGCTTGGTGCAACTACCTTTGGGCAGTTTTGTCCATTTCTCTTTGCAGCACCTCTCAACCTCCTTCAGGTTGGATGGGGAGTGTCGGTGCACAGCCATTTTCAGATCTCTCCAGAGATGTTCAATTGGATTCAGGTCTGGGCTCTCGCTGGGCCACTCAAGGACATTCACAGCGTTGTCCTGAAGCCACTCCATTGATATCTTGGCTGTGTGCTTAGGGTCACTGTCTTGCTGAAAGATGAATGGTTGCCCCAGTCTGAGGTCAGGAGGGCTCTGGAGCAGGTTTTCATCCAAGATGTCTCTGTAGATTGCTGCATTCATCTTTCCCTCAATCCTGACTAGTCTCCCAGTTCCTGCCGCTGAAAAACATCCCCACAGCATGATGCTGCCACCACCATGCTTCACTGTAGGGATGGTGCCTGGTTTCCTCCAAACATTATGCCTGACATTCACGCCAAAGAGTTCAATCTTTGTCTCATCAGACCAGAGAATTTTGTTTGTCATGGTCTGAGAGTCCTTCAGGTGCCTTTTGGCAAACTCCAGGTGGGCTGCCATGTGTCGTTTAATAAGGAGTGGCTTCTGTCTGGCCATTCTTCCATACAGGTCTGATTTGTGGATTGCTGCATGGTTGTCCGTCTGGAAGGTTCTCTTCTCTCCACAAAGGAATGCTGGAGCTCTGACAGAGTGACCATCAGGTTCTTGGTCACCTCCCTGACTAAGGCCCTTTTCCCCCCATTGCTCAGTTTAGACATGTGACCAGCTCTAGGAAGAGTCCTGATGGATCCCAACTTCTTCCATTTATGGATGATGGAGGCCACTCTGCTCATTGGGACTTTCAAACCAGTAGAAATGTTTCTGTACCCTTCCCCAGATTTGTACCTTAAGACAATCCTGTCTCAGAGGTCTACAAACAATTCCTTTAACTTCTTGCTTGGTTTGTGCTCTGACATACACTGTCAACCGTTTACCCTTATATGTAGACAGGTGTGTGCCTTTCCAAATCATGTCCAGTCAACTGAATGTATCCCAGGTGGACCCCAAATAAGCTGTAGATACATCAAGGATGATCAGTGGAAACGAGATGCACCTGAGCTCAAATTTCAGCTTCATGGCAAAGGCTATGAATACATATGTACATATGATTTCTTAGTTTTTTTATTTTAATAAATTTGCAAAATCTAAAAAAAAAAAAACTTTTTCACATTGTTATTATGGGGTGTTGTGTGAGGAATTTTGAGGAAAAAATAATGAATTTCATCCATTTTGGAATAAGCTGGTAACATAACAAAATATGGAAAAAGTGAAGCGCTAGGAATATTTTCCGAATGCACTGTAAGTCTGTCCTAAGGAAAACTTAATCCAAAGAATGAATTTTAGTCAATAATGGCTAATATCAAATTACAACAGTTGACGTCTTTGCTGAGCTGCTTGCGTCAATGTTGCATATAATGCTTTTATTGTGAAACACATTTAGGAAGATGAGTTATCTGAGACTTTAACTTTGCTACCCGAAACAACAGATGTCCAGAACAATTTACGATCACTCAACTTTCACCATTTATAGCATACTTTAAAAAAAATACTCCCAGTAGTCACTAGTTTTGCGCCGGCAGCCTGCTGGGTCTACATAATGGTATAAGAAATTTCATTTAAGTCTGTGCTGAGGCAAATATTAAACTCCAAAAGCCATGAAAAGGTACTACCACAGACAAAGCTACTGGTAGAACTCTTTTAAACCATTTTGGGCCGAGATACCAGGATTTAGCATTGTAAGGTGTCATATGTGTCAAATATGTGCAAATTAAATATGTAACACTAAATCAGTAACTAAGCATGGTTTTCCTGTAGTAAATCCATAATCACCAAGTCACTGCTTCAGCTGGAGATGCCATCAGACTTGTGAACTGAAGATCAGTTTTTCATTTTAGGGCAACTAGTGTGTATTGTCCCCTGACCCCCTGCGGTGACACATATCTTTTCCCTGTCTGCCAGTTTATTAGTTTCCTCTTTCTGTCTGTCTCCTTGTCAGTCTCCTCTGGCTGGACGGTGAAGGCCACACCTCGAGACAATTGTCCAAACAAGATACTCCATTCACTCTGACCCCTCAGGGAGGAAGGCAATTGACAATTCACTCAGTGCTGTGAGTCAATTTGTTCATTTTTGGAATTGACCCTGAACACTGCTGACACTCTGGAGTGTAATGAATATGAAATCGTAAAGATAGTGGGAGGCGTGGAAGGTTTTTCTCTGAAAGCCAACAACTATATTAAACCAAATCCCTGCAGCAGGTTTGGAGTTTTAACAGCAATGCTTAAAGTTCAAATTTGGCACAAACAGAAAAATATTCAGATTAAAATGGAAGCCATTATTTAATTCCTAAAAAATATACAGAGGATGCAAATTGAAAAAAAAAAAATACTTTCATAGAAATTACTTTGCAGTTTTTGGAGATTTTTTTTCCCCTGTATTTGATCCCGTAATAACACCGCCAGGCTGGCTTTATTTAATGATTGATGCTGCATTTTGGAGCTAAATAAACACTCCACACACCATTACCTGCACAATGGTTGGCAATTCAGTGCTCAGATGGCGGGATGAGGCCATGTGTGGAAGTGACAGGCTATTCACATGAAATGTTATCGCTTGCTGTACACAAGTTGACAGCTGTCTCTTTACAAGAGGCAGATTATTATTGTGAGTAAATAGATTTCCAACAGCTGGTTAAAGAACCAAGACAGGAATCTGCTTTTAATCCGTTTTGCGCTGGAATTGGTTCATCAAAAAAAAAAAACTTAAGTCTGTTCCAAACTGCACAACAGAGGAAAGGGGTTACATTTTATTACCCTTGTGCATTTTTAAGCAATCTCGCCAACATTTTCCCCCTAAAATCCCACTAATCCGCAGATTAGCAGATGAATTTATTTCTGCTTGCACTCTAAAGCCTCGCTCACCTTTTGCAGGCAGTTATGAATCCACCACCTTTAACGACAAAACAAGCAGACTTCACCTCATTAGTGTAACCTCGCCGATGTTTCTTAAGCGCGCGCGTTCGCCGGACATAATCACGCTCACTTGCTTGGAGCTTATCCCACTGCAATTAAAAGTTTAATTAGTAGATTAAAAATACAATGACTGGAGTTTTATCACCTTAAACTCCTCCATTATGTGTTTTGCGCACATAAAGTGCCTCCTTTCCAACGGAGTCATTTTTTTCTGGACAGATTATCTGCATAGAGAAAATCCCTCGACTACATAAAGACCTGAGATACAAACTGGGTATAAAAACAAAGGTGTTTAAACAAAAAACTGCCTGTCTAACACTGTCTATGGCTCATCGATTTTGACAATGCAAATTTATGTACAATTCTGAACAATAAGAATCAAAATGTTATGGAATATAAGAGCTCAAACCATATTAACACATGAGTTGAGGGAGCATGTTTCCGCTTCATGTTGAAAGCGATGTTTGCTGATGTAGTAGGAAAGATGTTGGTATTTTCCACACAGAATCTGTGATTAATCGTGTAACAGATGAGAGAGGGAAAGTTTTTTGTTTTGTTTTTTGAAGATTCTGTGTTATGAATGACATTCCGCTTCGACTGTATGTTCCAGATCAGTGTACCTTATCCATAAACGGCTGGTGTACCACAGGTGTTTTCTGCACACTACTAGCACTGGCTAGTCATTATCCAGCCGACATGATCATTAAGAGCTGTGACGGCAGAGTGGCACCTCCTTCCTACATGCACACACATAAAATTCCCTCCAAAGCACTTGACCCTGCCCAAACACACTCCACAATCCAAACAGAAGGCCAGCACCATCAGAGTTCCTCCAGCATCACAGCGACCTTCTTACTCGCCACTTTTAAGGCTAATTTCTTTATGACGAGATGAGGTCGAGGGGCATGGATGGCTCCGTTGGACGGGAGAGGTGGGGGTTGAATCGGAGGCACGAACTGCACACATGGACACATGCCTGCACATCAAGCGTGGCTGAAAACCGAAACTCACTACGCCGACCCACATTTCCCTGCACTTAGTTCCTGCTGTTTTTTTTAAAAGGAAGATAAATGCGACGCCTAGGGGCACTATTGTTTGGACATCTAATCAGGAACTGTCGCTGCTCTCATTGCCCCAGCATTAACAGCAATTATGTGCTCCATTCAGACGGCTTTTGTGCATCCAACCCAGCTCCCCCCACCTCCCGGTGCAGACATGTGGGGTTCTAACACACATTTCCCGCTTTGCTCTGCCTCCTCCCACATCGTGCTTTCCCTCCCACCCTGCTACTGGTGAACTCGTTTGGCTACTGGAGGGCTCGGGTCCCATTATGAATGAACTTATAGAAATATGCACATTCAGGCCAGGAAAAAGAGGAAGGAGAGAGAGAGAGAGAGAGAGAGAGAGAGAGAGAGAGAGGGGCCAGGAAAAAGAGGAAGGAGAGAGAGAGAGAGAGAGAGAGAGAGAGAGAGAGAGAGAGAGAGAGAGAGAGAGAGAGAGAGAGAGAGAGAGAGAGAGAGAGAGAAAAGAAACATGCATACCAGAGGTACTTCTAGAGAGATAGGCTGAGTTGAAACTATTTTCCGCATAACATTCTCTTAAATCCCAACCCCCATCAAAAGTGTGCTGCTGTTAAAACTAACATGTTTACAGGTACAAGAAAAAAATGTTATATAAAAAATTCTAGCGCTAAATGGCTCAATAAAAAGTGGCATTTAAAATGACTTTTGCAAAGGTGAAAAATATCAATTACTGGCAACCATCACGTTAACCCAAACCTTAACTGCATCTTCTATATTTGAAACATGCAATCAATAGTCATTTTAACTTTATCTCTCTCTTGGTGCAGTGCAGCAGCAGCGCTACCAATAAAATCTTAACTCTCACTGCAACCACCGCAAATCTTATTATAACTGAATGAAACATCACCATCTAACATCCAACGCAATCAGCACGTGGATTCTGTATGATCGGCCTCTGAATGGGAACAACTAAGCACCATCCTGCAAAAATTTCCAAATCCAGAGGGTTTATTTTTTCAGGAAAAGATGTTGGACTGCAACTAATGACTATTTTCACTGTCGACGATTGTTTGTCCATAAAATGTCAGAAACTGGTGAAAAATGTTGATCAGTGTTTCCCAAAACCCAAGATAATGTTCTCAAATGTTTACTATCGGAATAAAGAAATGAGAAAATATTTACATTTAAGAAACTGAAAATATGAGAATTTGGAACTTTAAAAAAATGAACGATTGATCAATTACAAAAATTGTTGGTGATTAATTTAACAACTGATTAATAATCGATTAACTGTTGCAAGTATAGAAAGGTGAATTGTTTTGTTAAATAAATACCAGGAAGTTTGCAGTTATTTTGAAATTATACGTGAACTCGTGCACAGTTCTTGAGGAGTGCAAAATGCGCTGCCAACAAGTAAATAAAAATAAAGCTGTAAGATGGAGCAGGCAGATACAAATTTTTACCGGTGGCTACATTCACACCCACAATAATTTAATTTCCATGTTTCAGGGCGCCCCAACCCCTGTGGAGCACAGTTAACCTACATTTAACAGATGACAAAAACTGCATTCCAGATGTACAGTGCTATCTCTGTGTTGAGCTGTATAGAAATGCATGGAAGAAAGGGGGAGCAACAAGGAGTGCAGCGGGGGCTGTGGGGGGCACTCTTAGGTCGGGGGGGGGGTGCAGCAGAGGGGCATCAGTGCAGAGCACAGCTGCTAAGCTAATGCTTCGCCCCCCACCCCCTTTTTTCCTCAGACACAGAAAAGTAGAATGTGGAAGCTCAAAAACAGAGAAAGCTGCAGGAGGTAGAGACGGATGTGTCAAGTCTAACAATTTGCTTTACCAATCGATAAATAAATATTCATCCAACCTGGTCTGTGATGAAATGTGCTATTACATGGAGTTAAAATGAGGCATCAGATTAGCTGTCACAACATTAAAAACCACACAATGAATGACTTAATTAAAAAAGGTTCCGTGCCAAAGGAGAGTTGACTGTACTTGAAGGGTGGCTACACCCAAACTCAGCTCATACTGCCACCAGGGATCCACTACTCCCATTGCACTAGTTAAAAATCTGATTAGAAACACACCCACAAACTGACTGAATTATTTCTCTTTCTCTCTCTCTTTCTGGTGTTTTAAGCAGAACTGACAGATCGACGGGCGCTTAAACTCTCACGCGGCTCAGCCTGCCAACATCATCGGCATTAGACAATTAAGCCCCGCTAGTTGGAAGAAGAAAAAAAAAACATATATCTCCTCAGTAAATATTTATTGCGCAAACCTTTTCCATTCATTCACCAGGCAGTAACAAAACCTTACTGTACTCACTCTCTCACTCCCTCTCCATTTCCCAGCCCCCCAAACACCCTACCATCGCCCCCTCCACCCCTACATCTGCGATTCATTGACTTTACAATTTACCACATGTCGAGATGGGAGAGGTCGAGCCTCCATCTGAATCACGGCACAAATATGCGAGTGATTTATTGTTTTAAAAACCCTGGGCCGATTTAGTGCGACTCCACTTTTCCTGAGCATTACTCCTATTGGCAGACCATGAACAATTACAGTTCGGACTAATTAAGCTTCGAGAATGTGCTGTGCACCGCTAATGTGTAGCAGGCCCCAATTTTAGTTTAATGTTGCCAAACTTTGCTTCCCCCCCCAAACACCCCTCAAACTTAACTCCTCAAATCCAAAGCAGACTGTACTTTTTATGACTGTTTATTGAGTCAAAGAAAAAAAATGCGGGTCTTTTTCGTACCCCGTCTCCACGCATAGAATGAGACAAACAGCAGAAAGTGAAAAAGCAGTAGTGGGAGGCAGACAGAAAGAGAGCGGGAGCCGCTTCCGCCATACTTTGTAAACACAAGTGATTTGCAAGACAAAAGAAGCGCAACCTTCCAACTATATTCAGAGTGCATTTTGCGGCTAGAGGCACAAAATGCGGTCGTGTCGTGCCACGGAACCCCCCACGGACACCAATTAGGCCCCATTAACATGTAAAGCCAATTTGATAAGGTATGGGCTCTATCCTTTAAAGCCGCATTAAAGTATCTTTCCTCTTGTCGCAGGCAAGAATCCATTTACAGCAGCACAGCACACATAATACATATGATATACCATTGTTATGCTTATGCTGCAGGCACATTTGAAAAGTGTGTGTGTGTGTGAATTATAACCGATAAAGCCATAATCACGTGTTCACGTGAGTATAAAAGATGCAGCGTTGTATCCACTGTTTAATGTTCTTTACAATCCTCTGTTCCATTTTCCCAAAATAATAATTATGATAAAGAAAATAGCATAAAAGTGGACTGTTGTTTTGTGTTTGTATTTTCATAAGAAATCTCTGCTGCAGTACAAATGATACGACATCGCAATGTGAATAAAATGAGGGAAAATCTAGAGAAAGGCTATTGTTTCGACCAAACAAAACCTTTCCACCGTCATGTAGTCGTATCGCCACAGGTTGTGGGAGCATCTTGTTTCGCTCTAAATACAGTGATGGGTGCTCGGTGTTGCCTTTTCGCTTCCTTGTGCCCTTCTCCACGTTCTCATTCTTTCTGTTTTTTAAACTGCTTGTAATTACACATCAAAACTCAAAATCTTGGCCAAAATAGTCTGTTGCAATATTTAAAATTTGCGCATGTCCTTTACGATACGAGTCAGCTGTGACTCATACTGAAGTAACATATACAGATGAGGAGGGGAACCAAAAAAAAAAAACCCTCCACCAAAAGTCTCCAGGCTTGGAGAATTATGGGGCCAAGGGTGGCGTCAAATATCTTAACATTCATAAGTCCGAGAGGCAGTAAATAAAGCCTGTGGATTTACGGGCCCTGCAGCCCCGATACAGGAGAGCTGGCTGCCCAGATCCTGCGTCCCTTCTCAGCCTCTCTGTCTCAAGACCTGTTGAGGTGTGATGTTATCCCACAGCACTGGAGTTAACCTGCCGCCTTTTTCCCCACAAGCCCTGTGTTAGCATCAGCAGGAAACAAAAGGGAGACAGACAGCAAGGAAAAAGGGAGAGCAAGGAGAAAGTAAAACACAGAAAAATGGGGTGAACTGGCCAGGCCCCTTCTCTGATTCAACCTGCATCCAGTGATCCAGCAGGCCTTTGTATGAGCTTTAGGGAGGAGGGAGACGGCAGGCGCAGGAAAGGAGGAGACGAAAGGATGAAGGCTTTTATAGCATGAGCACAGCATCATGTCAAATTGTTAAATAACACCAAATTCTACGCCTCCGCGGACTTAGGTGGTAGAAAAAACAAATTCTCACTGGTTTAGAGCTCCCAGTGGTCAGACAAATTATGGTAACTGCGATGCAGGGATATTTTTTCCCCTTTAGTAAGTCACAAAAAATAAATAAAAATCTGACAAAATATCCAGACTGGAGTGAGCACGAGCTAACACAGAGAGGACAAGGGGGAAAAAAAATCTGAATTTTGCTGCCTTAAATTTCTTGACATTAAAATTGAAGCTAAATAAAAATAGTAATAATAACAAAGCACACACATACAAAAAACCTACATGATGCAACACATGTTCAAACGCCAGCGCATCACCTGAAACTAAGGTGAGCAGCAGGAGAAAAATGAAGGGAAACGCTGCAAGAATCAAAGTCCTTCACGACAAGACAGAGAAAGTCTTGTTGCAATAATAGCACCAGTCATATTCAGTGTCTTAACGTGACGTGTTAGAGAGCAAGACAGCTAATCAATGTCCAGGTGAATTATTTATGCCAGCTTTAACTCTAATACATTTATATTACAGTGACTGCACACTTCAAAGCACTAATGGCTGGACACACAGGGTGCTGCAGACAGCACGGGCCGAGGCAGACCGCCGAAAGCCGAAAAGCACCATCACCGTGCTACTACATTTCAGGTAGATGTTTGAATCAAGCTCCAATAAAGGTGTGCCACATGCTGTAATTTGTGCTCCTAAATTCTAGCAGCTGCCTTTTAAATGTATTAATGTTATTTTTAACAACATTTGAGAAGTGGCCAAAAAACAGGGAACAACTCAAAAAACATGCAATTTGAAAATGTTTTAATTGTGTTCATTTTTTTTTCCTATTTATGCTTGAAAATAGCATTTACAGTTGGATTTACAGGTACAGAAGGCCAACAATTCCTCACTGCAGCATCTTCACCATTTGTCTTTATTACTGCTTAATAAGCACAATAAAATGAACGTTACACCTCTAGTACACGACAGAGTACTACGATAGCCTCAAAGAAAACTACAAATCTGCACCAGCGAAAGAAGGCAGCGATTCATTACAAATCATGCGTATTGATGTGAGCATGCGTTTCTGAGAGTACTGATGAGAATATACAAGTGACTAATTCAACATACCAGCTGGCAGTGTTTAACACAACCCGGCTGACTAAGAGAAAAAGAATGGCAAAATGTTCTCACAGGTGCAGTTGCCGGGAATGACAAAATCTTTAAACTATAAAACAGCACACATGCAAGAGAGGAGTCAGGTTTTTTTTTTGTTTTTTTTTACATCATTTCATGTGGGTGATTGTGTGGAACTCAAAAGAAATTCTGTCAAACACGAAGGAGGCATTATGTGTCAGCTGCGCACTTATTTTCAAGGTGTGTGTACAAAAACTGAGGTAACATATCAGCGTTGTAAGCTAAAGCTGGGGTGTGAGGTGGGCTAAAGGGGGGTGGGGGGAGTCACATTTCCTAATGCCTGGTCTTTGCTTTAACATTGTAAAATGAGACAGGTCCTAAAGCAGAGAGTTGTAATTGCAACCTTTTAAATAAAATGTGTGCAAAAAAAAAAAAAAAAAAACTGGTTGAGAAAATTATGCTGCTTAAGGATCACCATTGCCCACTGGGACTGGCGGATGTGCTGCGCAAATGAGTAAGCATGCATAATTATTGCACGCCCGATTATGTCTAAATAAATAATTTGAATGTATTTACAAATATGGATTTGCATTGCACATTCTTTTACAAAATTGCAGCAGTGCACATGCTCACATGCTGATCAGCTCCACTCAAGAAACCGCACAATAATAATAATAAAAAAAGAAAACCTGTCAAATTTTAATGCATGTTGCATTCCTGCAGCATGTTTGCAAAATCTCACACATAAAATTAACTGATCAGCTCATTAACAACGTTTTTTTTAAATATTGCTGTACAAAAATGCAAAACCACTAGAAAGGCAGCGCAAAGGTGAGGGTGTTCCTGCAGCATGTGTGTGTGTGAAGAAAAAAGGGCATTTTTCACACAAGCCAAATGCAATTTCTGAACATTTTTGTGATTCACTTCGAAAGCATGCAGGTGCACCCTTGCAGAACCTGCAACAATAATTATTATTATTATTGCTATTATTATGTCAGAATGCTCATGCATTTATTTTTAAATAATACCTTTTGCACATGACCTGCCTCAACAAATAATAATGCCATTTACTTTTTATATATATATATTTTTTAAATTGTGCTTTTAGCATGCTAGCTGCTGGCCATGCCAACCAGAGGCTTGCGCGCGTGCCGCTCTTTACTGTACACTTCACGTAGTTGTAAAACTCGACTCTGCGCTGTTTTTTTAATGTGGGTGACACTTTCACGTCCCTTCTGACCCCGTGTACCCCCACCTCCAAAACCTTGCAGTCGGGTGTGCGTGTTGGACAGTGTTTGTGCACATACAGCGGGAAATAAACGGGACTTACTGTGCGCGCTGTCGGAGAAAGTGATCCGTTGGGGAGGTAGGGACTGGTGAGATCGGGGATCATTATAAACGGATAGCCCGGGTACGGTGGGCTCTTGAACAGCCCTCCATCTTGCCTTTTCGCAGCTAACATGGCGAGGGGGGGGGGGGGGGAAGGGGGCAGGGGAGGGGAGGAAGAGGAGGGGGTGGGGGTGGGGGGGAGAAGAAAACTTTTTTTAAATAAAGTGGCCTTGGCAACTTTGAAAAAAAATATTAATAAAAACACTATACTCTCCGTTATTCACTTGTAATATCAGAGTGGAACAAAAGAAAGCAGAAACTCACCGTCTTCTAAACTTTCTCTCGTTTTGTCCCTGAAAGTTTCAGATCTAGGCGGAGGCCGTCTTTCCGCCTTGAAATGCAATGAAACAGCGTTAAAGTTAACACAAACGGCGCATTGATATCTAAACTTTAAGTCATGTAAGAAAAGTAGAACCTCCCCGAACCGGTAGTTTGTTTTTTTTGTTGTTGTTGTTTTTTAACTTACCTCTGAATCCGACGAGCTGTTCTGATTCGTTTCCGACTCGTTTACAAGCGACGATTTGACATCTGCTAAATCCCTTTCTGCCGAAGAATTCTCCGAAATTTTCTCCTCCTGCTCCCCTTCGTCTTTGAAAGAAATCATTTCATCGTTTGCGCCCAGATCGTCCCCTCCGCCGCCGTTGAGCTGCGGCATTTTCCCCCCCGGAAAAAAAAAAAAAAAATAGAGAGGGTAAAACACAAAGTTTTAAACCCCTTGATTTCTCGGTTCTAGAAAGTCCGAATTCAAGTTTTGTTTAAAAGGGGGCTCTGTACTGGCGTTTTCCAAAGCTCTGGCGGTCGGTACAAAAGTGAAAAAGAAGGGAATGTTGGCAGAAAAAGGAAGCCGGAGAAGGAGCCGAGCCGCTCGGATTGAGTGAGTTGAAGTTGGTCGGAGTGGTTTTCAGTTCAAAGGCGGCGCTGATTGACAGATAGAGAGGGATGGAAATAGAGAGAGTCTGGATTCAGGATTATTGACAGGGAGAAACACACAAGAAACTAATGAGATTCAAACAGGGAGGGACTTAAAGTGACGTTTTCATAAATAGGAGGAAAAAAAGTGGGGGGTGAGAGAGAGAGAGAGAGAGAGAGAGAGAGAGAGAGAGAGAGAGAGAGGAGGGAGCCGCTGCGAGGAGGAAAAGCCAGTTTGGGAGGACAGAGGATCTGCTCCTTAATGTGGATTAAACGCATATGTATGGAGATGAAAATAATAATAATAATTTTAAAAAAGGAGTCATCAGGCTTTCTGACTGCATCATTCTCACACATAAAAACGTGCTTAAAATAAAGTTTGCAGACTCCACACTATTTCTTTTTTTAATTTTTTTTTTTTTTTTTTTTTTGGTCAGGTCCTTAGATCTATTTTTTCCCATTATCTTAGATAATCTTTTCTCAGATGTATTTTTGGGAATGTTATTGTTATTGCATTTTTTTTTTTTTTTTTTTTTTTTTTTTTTTTTTTACAGGTGTGACATCCTGTGGGAATAACCCGAATTCCTCACTCATATTATTTTATTATTATGATTTGTTTATTTTTATTTCCTCATCCAAGAGCTGCAAGAATGGACACAAATATGTCAAGACGATCGCAGTAGTATGGGTTTATTTGTATTTTTGTAATTATCATTATTATTATTATTTTAATAGCTAATCAACCTGGGCGAAAAATGGGGGGTGGGGATCACGTGATTTGCAAAAGTGGGGGGGGGGTGTAATAAAGCATTAATTAGCTGTATACTTTTGTTTTTGTTTTTCTTTGTTGCTTATGGTCAATGCATGCAAACAGTAATACCAAATAAAAAATAAAGGTCTGTGCAATTTTTATTTTTTATTTTTAAAACCATCAGGCACAAAAAATTATTAAAATAATTTATGATATAGAGTGCTAAGTATGTCCAAGAAAAATAACATCTGGTGTGGAAGCCTTTACCATTAAAATTGAATTATTTACATTTTATTTTACAAGAAAATCACATTGACCATTTAATTTTTAATTCATTCTTAGCTCTAGGGGTTTTTTTTGTCTCTCTCTCTCTCTCTTTGGGAAATTATGGATTAAACCTATAAAATAACCAGGCTTAATGAATTAATCCAAAAATATGTTTACTTTCTGCTAGAAAATAAACTAAATTCTTAAATTCCTTTTGTTTAAATTGCCCTTTATTTTCTTCTTCATCTGGGTCTTTTACTGACATACTAATGACCCCGCTGCCTTACACACACAGAAATATACACAAAAAACTGTGCCTAAAATTTTTGCACATTACTATTATACCGTCAGCAGTATCACTGTAATGCAGGTCTGCAATTAACATCTCAATAAGCAACGTGATATGCTTCAACATTTCCAAACGCCATACAGCTTTGTCAGCTATTACTATTAATAAGCCGACTTATTACTATTTATAAACTGCATCAATCAATATCACCTATTGCTCCCTGGAAATAGCATTAAATTATTAATTGCACATAAAGCTTCTTACTCAGCCCATAAATGCAGCATTGATAGTGATTATAGCTCAGGTATCATAGTCAATATTTTTTATTTATTTATTTATTTATTTTACATACCTTTGCTTTGCTCATTTACACATTTGTGTGAAGGCAGAGGTTGCATATATATATATATATATATATATATATATATATATATATATATATATATATATATATATATATATATATATATATGTGTGTGTGTGTGTGTGTGTGTGTGTGTGTGTATAAAGGCAATATGGATAATAGAGTTCCTGAAGACAGCTGCGGCTGTGCAAGGGGATGGTGTGTGTGTGTGTGTGTGTGTGTGTGTGTGTGTGTGTGTGTGTGTGTGTGTGTGTGTGTGTGTGTGTGTGTGTGTGTGTGTGTGTGTGTGTGTGTGTGTGTGTGTGTGTGTGTGTGTGTGTCAGTGATGAGCTCAGCACCAGTGATTCTGTAACCTTATCTCATCAGCACAGTGAATGCATTTTCTCTTACAGCCTTCATTTGATGGAGCAACTGCAAAAATCAACAATGCCTTTCAAATGTAACTGCAAGAAATGCGGTTGAAACTTGCAGCCAGGTGGCAATTATACCCTGCTGCACATACGGTTGAGTCCTTTCAAGCATCGCCATAAGATGACAGCATGGCGTGGGGTTGCAGCAAAAGAATCCCAATGCTTTTAAGGTGTGTTAAAAAAAAAAAAAAAAAAAAAAAAAAAAAAAAAAACAGGCGCCGAGTCCTGGTGTAGCAGTGATGAAGAGGTACATGCACTCAGCAGCAGCAGCACCACCATGAAAGTAAAGGCAAAAACAGTGGTCGCGTGAGCTGGCTGCAGACCAGCCACCAGCGTTAGAGATCAGGGAGGAAGGGGAAAAGGCTCACCGTCTCTGGTTCTCATCCACTGTCTCTGTGTTTAGGCAGCCGGTGGAAGAAGAGGTATCCTGCTGCTCAGGGCCCTCCAAACCTGAGCCCACACAGACCAGACCAAAGCCTAGGAGCTCCAAGCTGGCCTCTCCCCCGGACAGCCTCAGCAGGTACCTGAGAGTTTACGGAAGCTGATGGCGTGTTATCGTGCCTGCCGTGAGGACACCTGTCTGTGATGCTGCCCCGGTGATCCTAATCTACAGGGCCCTTTAATAAGATGATGACAGGCAGCTCGGAATGATGAAGCAGCTTTCTGTTGGTGTTATTTATGTCGTTTGGGGTTTGCATATTCGCATCTCCGTGTGCAGATTGTTACACTCGGTGTCCTCCACAGGAAGTCAGAGGCATCACTCGGATTCATCTGTGCAATCTGATGCAGTGTTTCTGACGTCAGCAAACTTAATCACACTCACATATGACATCACATACGATCAAAGAGGAGCAGGCCGAATGTAAACACTGCACACTCATGAACATGAATGCAAAATGCAGGTGCTTTCAATAATTCCAGTAGGTGCTCAGCACTTTTATGGTTCCTCTGTGCATACATATTACATCTAAGGAACAAACAAACTGCCACACTGAGGCTGCACATTATCAGTTTATGCAGTTAATTCATCAGTCTATAGAATGACAATAAAATAGCAATGTGCAAAAAACTGAATATATAAATAGCATTTTTAATTTGTTCTTCATTTGTGTACCAGTAAAGGACCAAAACTGAAATTTCCAAACATATATATAAAACAAGTAAAAATATTGAAGGGCTGCAGAGAATTTAGGGATTTTTTAAAAAAAAAATAACGTAATACTAAAATACCCTCAGCCGTATGGGCATTGTCTTCTTTATAATTTGCAGTTGTTTAATTGGTATCCCATGGTGCAAAGTGTGTGTGTGTGTGTGTATACATATATACACATTTGTTGTTATTTATATTAATTAGTAAGATCCTATTGCCTTACTTACAATTTGTACATGTTCGATAAAGCCCCTGTATCAATCAATAAATCAATCATAAACAGTATTTACATTTATGAGCTTTTGACAAGTTAGCTTTGAGTTAGCCGACAAGAGCGTGCAGGCTGACGTCCGCGAAATGTCTTGTGAATCACTCCAGAAGTGTTATAAAGTTACAAAAACAATGTTTTCAGTTTTAGACATGTTTATTTCTCACTAGCTTTTACATAACATATGACAAAGACGTTATATTTACACACAAACAAAACAGTTTGCAGCTACGCTGTGACGTCACCATGCTAACATCCATGAAATGTCTTTTAAATGACTTCAGAGGTGTTATTAGGTTCCAAAAAGAGCGTTTTCAGTTTTAGAAGTGTTTATTTCTCACTAGCTTTTCCAGAACATATGAGAAACATGTTATATAAACACATACATGAAGCGTTTTTAGAGAGATTTGCCACTGACATCATGGTGCCACTCTACTCTGCTCAAAGTGCCGCTCTCATTGGAGCGACATCTCTGCTATTTTAGTATTGTGGGATAGCTCGCCCACAGGTTGAGCTCGCTGGAGTACTTTCGCCAGACTGCTCAGCGTGCCGCTCTCGTTGGAGCGACAACACACAGAATGTGTCTCTTCCCAGATAGATCTCTTTCAGTGTAGCTTCTTGCTCTGACTTTAACACGAAGTTAACACCCAAGTCTTTCATCGCCAACTGTAAATGGTAATCAAAACATTCCAATCGTATCTTTCTGAACTCTTCCGCATCAAACTCCATCGTGTCAATGTTTACAGTGTGCTTGAGCAATAACAAGTGAAGTTGCTCATAAACTTTACGCTTCTTAAATATTTATTATGGCCACTCTTAAAACTTCAGTTATCTTTATAATTTTATTACTGGTAAATTTTAGAATTCATTTAGATGAGATATACTCATTATCTCACACGAATATATCACAGTTATTTGGGAACTACTGTTTGCGCAGGAATTCATCAAGCACGTCAGGGTACTAACACAGAACACCTAGAAACTGGGCAGTTGTTCGGCCATAATGAGAGCGTTCACTTTTAGCTTGCCATAAGCTAAGCTAGTGGCGCTCGTGAGAGTGTGACTCTGACTGGCTGTCACCCCCGCCACTCAATACAAAAACGTAACAATGAAACAGAATGAGAAATTTTAACCTCTTAAAATAGGTCAAGGTTAGCCATCTTTGAACTTGTCCAAGGTATGTCCCCCAAGAATGTTCCCTGTGAATTTGAAGACTCTGGCAGTAATAGGACTGGACTTGTGCTGAACACAGGCAGACAGACAGACAGATGGACCAACGGATAGACAGACGGACAGATGGACGCCAAGTCTTCACAGTACCCGATGGCCTTATTTAATGGCCTCAGGTAAAAATGAACTAGTTTGTAATTTCTTCAAAAAATAGAAGTAACTATAGTACTTGTAAACCCCTTAAAAGTGGGGTTGTCTAACCCTAACTAACCCTACACAACCATAACCGTAACCCAAATGTTCCATGGTGGGTCCATAACCGCGTCCCCCGCCCCATTCGGGATCTGCTATTTCTTGATAGGAAGTGGCATGAGACTGCATTAATCACAATGATACCTCTTCACCTTACTTGCCCAAAATCTAAAGGTTTTTGACAACCAGACAATATGGGTTCAATTCAAGATCATCTGGGTTACAACTTGGTCAAAAAGAGGAAATAACAATTTGAAAACCTTTTAATAGTGACATATTAGCTTTTCAAATTAGCTTATCTTTGGTATAGTACACTTTTAAACCTAACAAGACCTTGGGTGGTGGTGGTGGGGGGTGGGGGGTGGAACGCAGGTTACTCTAAAGAACAATAAAAGCTTCCTAATAAGAGTTAACCCATGAAAACTCAAGATGGACAAATGTCAACCCTAAAGTCTGAAAGGCTGCCCAAAATGTCAGTTTTTAAAAAAACACACATACAAAACGTGAATGTGGCTACAGTGGTGAGCATGTTTGAAGATCGGCTGTATCGCTAGCGACTTTCCTACTCACGACATTACGGCTAACATTAAATTAAATGCAGCCTGCATAAAGGAGGAGCAGACACATTGGAAAACATGTCAAGTCTTTGATTTATCCATCCTTTTTAAAATTACACTTTTATTCACCTGAATGCTACAGTGGAGGTGCCATGTTGTACTGCTATGTTGATACAGTAGCCCAAAAGGCACATACTTACCCAGCATTTTGCATTGTGGCCAGAAGACTGTAGAATAAAAATGAATAATCAGTGGTTGCTCCCCTGCAAACTGCTATTTGATTGCTTGTGCAGGCTAAAAGGTTTGAGAACCATAATTTTTGTGAAATGGAGGATCATACATATTGCTTATCACAAGAGGATGAAAGAGAGCATAAATCCTTTCGCCAAAGACCGTGAATGGAATCAAAATTGTGACAGGTGACAGCAAAATGCAGTCTGCAATCTCACCACTAGTTGGCACTAAATCCTACACACATAACTTAAATGAGCCATATGAAATGACTGCATTTTTCTGAAGTGTATGATTTCATTGACCACTGGATTGTATCTGAAAAAGAAACTTGATTCTTTGTTATATCGATCATAAATCTCCAAGAATTGGTTGGAAAAACCCGTCGCGCAGAATTCTGTGAACCAAACAGCTTTGAGAACTTGCTGCCCTTTTAATGAGGCCCGTTACTGCTTCATTTGGTGCAATGAACATAGCAGTAGAGCATATTTTTCACTTAATTACCCATTATGCATCCATATTGCTAACTAGTGCTGCTAAAAGGTCTCCCATTTATGATGACCATTTTCTGTATGGCTGTTTTCTTTTGTTTCATGGCAAAGGGAAAAAAAATAGCTTTTTTTAATGATAACTGCAATTTGATGTATTCTAGTGCTCTGTTATGATGTTTGATAATAAGTGAAACATTTTACTTTGGTTGTATTCAGTCAACTACAAATTTCCTCCATTGTTAGAAGAGATGCTGTTCAGTCTTTTTTTTTCCTGCCAGTGCGGCACATGTAAATTCTATTAGTATTCAGCCATAATTACATGTATACTAATGGTTGTCATATTTTTTCCCCCCTTTTCTTTTGCAAAGAACAAGATGGAGAATTGGATGCCTGATTTACCTGATTATGAAATGTCTATTTCATGGTACATATTATTCATTAGAGTAAAAGCAAATCACACAACAAATATTTAGATTACGCTGGCATCTGTGTGCAAATGGCGAGTTCTGTTTTTGTGAAAGAGCGCTTGTTGTTGTGCTTATTACACTCAGTCACTGTTCAACCTCTGTGTACATATTTTAATTACTCTGCAAATCTCCACTCAGTCACTTGCTTACTTGGGATTTGCATTATGTACAAGAAAACATAACGAACAATAAAGGTTGCTTTAATTTTTTGAAAAAACTCTTCCATGCTCCCTATGTTCAACTGTTGGCTCTCTAATTGTTTGAAACATTAGAATAATGCATTTGAATGTGCAGAATAAAGGTTTTGTACATGCATTTAGAAGTCCGTTGAGGTTCCCCCACAAAAAAACAGCCCTGCGAACTGTTCAGCATTGGGCGGAACAGTACCGGTATTTACCTCCATGTCCTGAGTGCCGCATGAATGTGTTGTGGGAGGCACATTAGTGTGGGTCCAGGCCCACCCTCGGAATCCCTCTAGTTACACCTCGTGCCCACTTCGTAAATTCAACTGTTGGCAGGTATAAAAAAAACTTTTTGAAACGGGTTCAGCGTGGTTTACTGACCAAACACTATAATACGTGCTATATTTCGAATCAGCAGAACCAATCCACAACATGCACTAAATAAATGTTCCTACATGTCAAGAATTTCTCCAATGTAAGTTCTGCATGAGAATATCTATGATGCATCATACCCAACACTATGGTAAACACTTTTACTTAGAGAACTGTATTTTAAACAGTGATCAGTATTGACGTCCTGAGATCGTTCAAGTAAAATAAGTTAGAAACAGCTTTGCCTGTGGGGATCCACGGGACCTAGATTGGGTGGTAATAAATTAAGCAATGCTTCTATAATAAGTTGGAATGGCGTGTTATTCCAGAATGTTTTTAGAACCTTAGACCTCAACAATTTTTAGAACAGGAATCCAACCATTTTATTTCCTATTAATTTTGTATTTTTTTAATGTTAACTTACTGTCTTAATGTATTTATAAATTGTTTTGCTTCTTGTTGTCATATACAAACTATTATATATACACACACACACACACACACACACACAAACACATCTTCAACCGCTTAGTCCAATTAAGGGTCGCGGTGGGCTGAAGCCTATCCCAGCAGTCATAGAGTGCGAGGCAGGGTACACCCAGGACAGGATGCCAGTCTGTCACAGGGCCACAAACAGACAAACAAACAAACACAGTTACACCCACATGCACACCTAAGGACAATTTAGAGATTCCAATCCACCTAACCCGCATGTTTTTGGATGTGGGAGGAAACTGGAACACTCGGAGGAAACCCACGCAAACACGGGGAGAACATGCAAACTCCATACAGAAAGGCCACAGGCGGGATTGGAACCCATGACCTCGCTGTGAGGTAACAGTGCTAACCACTAAGCCACTGTACTGCCTCAGACTATTATTTTTATTATTATTATTATATTTTTACTTCTATCTTGTCATTTGATTTTTAAATGGACCATAATGGAAATAAGTGTTTTCACTTTCTTGTGTCATTCAAGTATCTTTACCATATTTACAATTATATTGTTGGGAAGGTGTCGTAGCACGGACCCACAACAGGGGGCGCAAATGAACGGACAATGAGTAAGCCAAAAGGTAACAATTTACTGTTGTGACAATACACAACTAAATGTACAGAAACTGCAAAGTCAATGAACACCAGGTGACGTGTGGGCAGGCTCGAAGATAGAAGACCCCGACGAGAGAGAGACCGCGTCCCACACGGCCTCCACCACCAACGGTCTGAAGAACACCGGAGCCGCCAAGTCCCGAATCCCCAGGTGACCTCTGTCTTCGGCTGTCGACCCTGGTACTGCTGGCAGAAAGCAGAAAAAAGATGAATGAGTGTAAATCCTTACACTCAGTGGTCTACAGTCTGTGCACAGTTAGGAGGAGAACCTCCACCTCCGAATCACACACTCGTGCAGCTCCTAGTGTGACCACTTATCTGTAGCGCGGTTGTCGTCGTCACGCTCCACGCCACTTCCCAGATAAGGGTGAACACCACAGGATACCGGCTGCAACAGAAGTTCAGAATCCTACACAACGTGTTAATCAGCAGAGAAAGTACCTCACGGTAGTCGATTTCTCGGCGAGGAGGTGGAGTCCCGATCCGGCTTTTAAGATGGTGATGATGATGATGAACGAGTGACAGCTGGTGCAGGGGATGAATGACAGCTGTCACTTCTTCAGGGTCCGGCGCCCTCTCGTGCTTGGAGCCCGCACTCCAAGCAGGGCGCCCTCTGGTGGTGGTGGGCCAGCAGTACCTCCTCTTCAGCGGCCCACACAACATATATTATGTACTTACATTGAACTTGCTAAATAAAATCATTTACCACACTCACACTTTTATTATAAACATGACTTATCACCCTGTGCTGGAATGACATGTGAGTCCAGAAAGTAGTTAGCAACATCCATTGTTCAGTGCTGTTAGCTAATATCCGTAGCTTTTCCAAAAAATATTAGTCCCATCAACGTTCGGTTTTCGCAGTGTTTATCCTTGACTCAAAATACATAAGCATCTGAAACTGCAAATGTCAGCTGTCCACAGTTTGTCTGTGATTGAAGTTGCATGCATGCACGTACGCTGCTGTAAGCAGATGCTTTTAATTTGACAAAAAATTTAATAAAATAAAGTGGCGGAAGACATTAAAATCACTACACATTTCACTCATGGTACCAACATGAGACTTAACTCACTCATTGTAAGAGCAGCATAACACTTAAGTAAACTGACTAAACCTATTAAACTAGAAAAACAATAAATCAATAACACTAACGACACTGTTAAAATAACACAAACCACCATAACAACATTTAGAACCTCAAAACCCTGGACTCTCATGGTGCATTGCAGCACAATGTCCATTAATTATTGTTTAGAAATTGCTAATTTCTCCAAAAATATTTGTCCTACCAACTTTCTGTTTTCAGAGCATTCACCCTTGACCCAAAATACAAAATTATATCAAACAGCAAATGTCAGCTCTTCCCAGTTTTTGCGTGATGGAAGCCATACATACACACGCATGCACACACACACACACACACACACACACACACACACACACACACACACACACACACACACACACACACACACACACACACACACACACACACACACACAGGCCACTTGGCTATTAATATTTAGAAAATGACGCTGATGAGTTAATTACTTGTTTAGTTCATAGACAGCAGACTAGTTTGATAACCAGTTAAGACAAATATGAAGGTGAAGTAGAGGTTTGATTTTTTTTCAAGCTCTGATTTGCTCTTTTTTTTTATATTATTTTATTTTAATCATTAGCAGGGGTGGTGGCCAAGTGGTTAATGCGCTTTTGTGCCTAGGAGATGTTTTTGGTTGTGTCTGTTTGCTGGATGGTATACAGCTCCCCAAGGGACATGAGTAAAACTTATTTCTTTTCCAAGTTTCTAGTGTACATTAGACAGTGTCTGTTTTAACGAGTGTACATTAGACGGTATCTGCTGCATACCAAATATTAACTAGTGTGCACTAGATAGTAACTAGTGTGGGCTAAATATTAGCAAGTGTGCACTAGATAGTAAATAACCAAATATTAACTAGAAAGAAAACTGACTGCATAACCCAAGGATTGGTATACGATTGGGACGTATATCTTTAGCCCCAAAATTACTCAACCTTTGTTCATCTGTGCACTCATTCAAGGTCAGGCTGACCCACAACCACACCATAAACACACATATGAAATAATCACAATAAATAACAATAAGCATTTAAAGACTTAGCAAAAACACTGTTAAAGCAAGAATTTGTAACGACACACCCTCACTGATTAGAAACAGAAAAATATAATGTAATGCTAAAATACGCTCGGCCTTATGAGCAATGCATTCTTTTATAATTTACAGTTGTTTAATTAACTATTAAGATCTTATTTTCTTACATACAATTTGTACATGTTCAATAAATCCCCTCTATCAATCAATCAGTGAATCAATCAATCAAAAACAATATTTACATTTTCACGACGGCGTCTGCAGGAGGTCTTGAGTGTGTGTGTGTGTATACATGAGCTTTTGACAAGAGTGGAAGTTTTGCAAATCAAGGAATATTTGTAGATCAGCCTCTGTGCATTTGCTGGTATTAATGAGACAAATGTAACTCCATAGGAAGTTTGCTTTGAGTTAGCGGAAGTTAGCGTACATGCTAACATCCATAAAATGTCTTGTAAATGACTCCAGAGGTGTTATCAAGTGATTAAAAACAGCGTTTTCAGTTTTAGAAGTGTTTATTTCTGGTTAGCTTTTACATAATATATGAGAAACGTATTAAATATATATTTTTTGAGAAACATGCATATAAAGACACAAAGCAAAGAAGTTTTGGAGAGACCAGCCACTGATGTCACGGTGCAGCTCCAGCCACTCAAAAACAAACCAAACAGATTGAAACAGAATGTGACATTTTAACCTAACCTCTTAAAATAGGTCAAGGTTAGTCATCTTTGAACTTGTCCAAGGTCTGTGTCCCAAGAATGTTCCCTGTGAACTTGAAAACTCTGGTGGTAATAGAACTGGACGTATGCTGAGCACAGACAGACGGACGGATGGACAGATGGACGGACGCAAAGCCTTCGCAATACCTGATGATCATATTTAATGGCCTCGGGTAGTAAGTGCAAATTATCCAGTATGACCAAGGTAGACTATATTTCCACAAATAGAATGCCATTCTTTTCCAGAACATAAAATTCCAGGAGTGTCATCAGTTTTCTTCCAAACTGGACACTTATGATTAATGCACGTGCACTGCTTTTCCTATCACTGTCTCTGCTGGACACAACCAGAAGCTGAGTGCCTCCAGAACTCCACCTGTTTGACAAAAAAAAAAAAATCCACATCCACACAGAATATCGTGGGAACACATTAATCCGGTTACGTGAGCTGTCTCCCTTCGCCTCCAAAACAAACTGGCAAGCGATTTCCAGAAAAGAACGCGATAGTCATTCATCAATGTCCGAGTCAGGTTCTGAACTCTCTGAGAGACGAGGCAACCTGCAGTACCTTTAGGTGGTGCACGAGCGCCGACCTGCTGACGCATTCGCCACTTCACCTGTTTTGGGAGAGGCGCGGCCATGCTCTGCTAAAGGTTACGTAAAGGTCACAAGTATACAAGCTCCGTCAGGTCGGCAGTTTGAGTGATATTATCACACCAAATCTACAGTGAACGCATCACACTTCAGATTGCTGATGAGATTTTCATACACTGCTTCATATCTTCACAGGGCGTCGTGGCCTCTGCGCTTAGATGCGCCCAAATGCAAAGTCCAATTGCGAATAGTGTTGATTTAATCACAGCTAGGTTGTGTAATTATACCAGAGGGAACCAGATCTGTGTACACCCTCTTGATAAGAACGTGGCACCGTGTTGACAAGAGCATGTAAGAGCTCGCCAGGTTTTTTTTTTCCCGCTAGCCACTGCGAGAACCTGACAGCTGTTGAACCGCTAAAATAAAAGAGAGAGCAAATCTCTTTACCAGATTTAATCTTCAAGCTTTTCTTCCTCTTTGTCCTTTTTTTCTTTTTTGGAACCATTTACCACCAAAAACAAAAGCAGATACCCGAGACAAATGTTGAGAAAGTAGCCGTTGACCCCTGTTTTGTGTTCAGGGAGTGACAGGTGTCGTAAGCGGGACCCTTCACGTCTCCCCACTCACAATGAGGACAAACCTGGTCCAGTTGTGTGTTAACAGACTGGGAGAGTCTCACGGAGGCTAATTTCTCAGAGGTGAAGGGCAGCAGGAGGACTTATTGTGGAAACACAAAAAGAAAGAACACTGTCTTCTTCATGTTCCTGACAACGAGACTGCAATTAAAATCACCTTTAGGGCAATTTGACCTTTTGGTCGCTGAATGAAAGTCTTTGTCCATGTTTGACCATCATGTTTGTGTAATTGGCTTTTTTTATTTCAGTTTGTTGGCTGGTGTGGAAATTAAGTGTCTGGGTTTACAATTGTCCTGGATCAAGATCCAGGACTTCTTGGACTTGGCCAACAGTAGTGTATCTGTGTGTGGTCAAAGTGTTGAACTTGTGGAGACATTCATGTCTCTGGGTGCTCAGCCTTTGAGAGAGAGAGAGAGAGAGAGAGAGAGAGAGAGAGAGAGAGAGAGAGAGAGACCTGGGTAGAGCTTATGGAGTCATGAGGTTGCTGGACAGAGGTGTTGGCTATTCCAATACCACTGCAAGAGAACAACGTTCCAAGGCTTTAGGGTCCTGGTGCTTCCTGTCATAGTATAATTGTAAGATTTGGACGCTATGGCAACAAAAGGATGTCTTTGGTTCCAGGTCTCTTCGGTGGACCCTTGGAATGACTTTGTATTCAAGGAATGGTTGCTTAAGGCAACTGAAATGAGGCGTATCACTTGCATTGTTCCATGCATGATTCAGTAGGCAGGTGTCTGAGAGTTGAGGACCCCAGCAGTTGGAGAAGGCCCAGGGGACACCTGGTTAGAGCTTATGGAGTCATGAGGTCGCTGGACATAGATGTCTGGCTATTCCAATACTTTTGCAAGTTCCAAGCTTTAGAGTCCTGGTGCTTCCTGTCTTACTGTATAGCTGTGAGACTTGGACGCTACGGCAACAAGTGGATGTCTTTGGTTCCAGGTATTTTTGGTGGACTCTTAGAAGAATTTTGTATTAAAAGAGTGGTTGCTTAAGGCAACTCAAATGAGGCGTATCACTTGCATTGTTCTTTGCATGATTCAGTAGACAGGTGTCTGAGAGTTGAGGAACCCAGCAGTTGCAAAAGGCCCAGGGGACACCCACATTTTGTCTGGCTTTGGCACATATATAGTAACTTTTGAGATGTGGGGATGGGCTGTTTGTCTTTTTAGGTAGTTGCTATCCAGGACCCGGGGCCAACCAGTGCACACTCCCAGACCTGGGAGCTTCTGTTTGTTTAGGCATTGACTAGAAAACTGTGTTCATGTCAGCATCTGCAACCTTCAGAATAAAATCCAAAACAAGCAATGACAAGCAGCAAAATGTTTTGTTGGCTGTTATCCACGGAAATGTTCTTTAAATCTCTGTGCACACTGAGCCTCAGGAAAATGTTTGTCAAAATGCAAATTGTTCAAGTCAAGGACAAGTTTAGGTCACACACAAGCTGCAGTCAATAGGTGTCATGCAAGAATGACTCATACTAACAGTTTTTTTTTGTTTTTTTTTTGTGATCCAAACCTGCAGTAGGAGTCTTGCGGCTCATCTGTTGTTATCCAAACCTGTTTTCAGTTACTGATTGTGTATGTCAATGCTTAGTTGGAGTTTTAATATGAAAATCCTACAATACCATTGACATTATCTTGTTTCACTCTACAATTTGAATTTGAATTTAAAGCTACAGAGCCTTTCAAATTTCACAAAACTGACAAAATTTAGTTTCTACCAAAATCAAAGCATAGGTTTATTTTTGTAACATGTGGGAACATGTTACAAAAATTTTATTACCGCTTATTTTAATGAAAAGGACATATTTATCTGTGGGAAAATCTGATAGTGAATATTGTCTTTTCTTTCATCACTGTTATGCAGACTAACTACAGGAGAAAGTATGTGTGTGCATATGTGATGCTTTGAGATTACGTGTGACCCATCTTATGTTAACATCCATAACATTTCTTGGAAATTACTTTCAAATCTACCATATGTTGGTCATTGCATCTGATCCCTTGAATTTCTCCCCTCAGGGGTTGAAATTCTAAATTGTTCCCAGAAAATTTTAGTTGTTGGTAATTTTGTAATTTTTATGTTTTCTGATTGGCTTTAGAAAAGTCTTTGTAGCTGTTCTGGTTAGTTTTAGTTTGTTTTTATGCTTCTTCTTTTGCTTGTAATCTTAATGTCTTTTTTGTTTTCATCACAATTTCAAAGTTGCATTATATTACTATTGTTTCAAAACTTGATGAGTTCTCCTGTTGCTGCTATGTCAGGGTAAGTTGTTGAAAGATTAACATTGTCTCTATGTGATAAAAGGTCACCTTTTTTGTTAGGTTATATCTGAGAACAATAGGATAGTTGAAAACTAGACATTATTTACGCCTACTTTCCATTCAGTTCATAGTACAGTTTAATATTTTGATGAGGCTTTACTCTGTTTTTATAATTATATACAACATTTTAGTTATCACTCCCTTTTTTCATGAGTTGAAGTAAAATTTTGGAAAAAGGCTTTATTTTCCTCAAATTTCGACTAAAATCTGTGTTAGTGAGCCCGTTACCTTTGCCAGGATAATCCATTCATCAGGCTGACGTGGATTATAAAGGTGCTGATTAAGCAGCGTGATTATTGCACAGATGTACGTTGGATTGATCACAGTAAAAGGCCACTTCAATAAAAATTTATTAGAGTTTCATTTTAACTTATTTTCATTAATGTACAGAGGCAAATTTGCAAAATCTGTGTTCGCCTACTTGTGAATCTAACTGTAAGAAATCAAGGAAGACAATAAACTTAAAAACCACAACAACATTCATAAACTCTAAGCTAAATGTGACACTTTCTCTTTGTTGAAATAATGTTGACACCCGTACAGATCTGTTTGCCTTTTGTTTTAATATTTGTCTGGGGTGGATATATGACGTTTCAAGGCATAGTTGGTTGAAATATTGATTACCTCTCAGGTAGTTTTTTTTCTTAAAAATTGATTGCACAATCGCTCCTAATCATACAGACAGTTTGGCGTTCTGTAGATCTGATGCGGTGTGGACGCACAGAGACAGACACACCAATAAGACCCTAAAGCTTCAGCCTTAAACTGAATTTTTGGCCGCAGCCCTCATGGTCTGGTCTTCTTCTAGGATCCTAATTGAGAAATTAATGCAGAAAAAATCGACCGGCCTCAAGTTTTTTTGTGCGTGTCCAATAGACTCCTGAAGGCTTCAACCAAGCATTAATCAATGCTTTCCACATGGGTGGCTCCAAAACTCACTCGCGCTTTTATTTTTATGATCATAGCTGCAGGATTTCAATATGTGGATTTCAATGAAATAAACGCTGAAGAATTTATCACCGTCATTATTCTCTGTGATGTAAAAATGTATATTCCGGGACGTGCAATGATGCCTTTGGTTGCTACTTAAGTATCACTTTAATGCTTTCAAAGTATTGTGTCGAAATAGTGCTCTGACCATCAACACTTTTGAGCTCGCCTTACTTCCACTTCAAATTGAGGATCTTTTAACATTCTCTGATCACCCGCTGCATTGTTCGTGGATGAATAGACTTATTTGGTACATCCCTCTTGCCTAGAGGACATCAGCTTTATTTCAGCAGTCCATTTTAGAGATGTGTGCAACCTGGAATTTTATTTGACACAAAATCAGCAAAAGCTAAAACAGACCATAAAAGAAATACATGAGGGGAAAATCATTGAGTATTTTGATACAATTTTACCGAAATACAGATAATAAAAGAAAGAACAGAGGGTAAATCATAAAGTACAGTATTTGAACAATTTTACCCCAAGACAGGCCATAGTAGAAAGATTTGAGGATAAAATTATGAAGTAGTCTAAAAATTTTACCCGAAGTAGACAATACAAGAAAGACCTGAAGGCAAAATTGTGACATATTTGAACAATTTTACTCAAAATAGACTGTAAGAGAAAAACATGAGGGCAAACTCTTGATGTATTTGATCAATTTTCCCAAAACTAGTCCATAAGAAAAAGACGTGAGGGTAGAATCATTAGGTATTTCAATGATTTTACCCAAAAGAAACCATAACAGAAAGACTTGAGGGTAAAACTGTGAAATATTTGAGCAATTTTACACAAATGAGATTATAAGAGGAAGACTTTGGGGTAAAATTGTGAAGTATTTGAACAGTTTTACACAAAACAGATCATAACAAAAAGTCATGGGGATATTGGTAGTGTTTGAATAATTTTACCCAAAATAGACCATAACCCTTACCAAAAAAGTATACTTAAAGTAATAAACTTCACTAAAGCTTAAGTTTACTTCATATACTTTATATACTCAACAAAAATATAAACGCAACACTTTTGGTTTTGCTCCCATTTTGTATGAGATGAACTCAAAGATCTAAAACTTTTTCAACATACACAATATCACCATTTCCCTCAAATATTGTTCACAAACCAGTCGAAATCTGTGATAGTGAGCACTTCTCCTTTGCTGAGATAATCCATCCCACCTCACAGGTGTGCCATACCAAGATGCTGATTAGACACCATGATTAGTGCACAGGTGTGCCTTAGACTGCCCACAATAAAAGGCCACTCTGAAATGTGAAGTTTTGTTTTATTGGGGGGGATACCAGTCAGTATCTGGTGTGACCACCATTTGCCTCATGCAGTGCAACACATCTCCTTCGCATCATCCGTGAAGAGAACACCTCTCCAACGTGCCAAACAGCCAGCGAATGTGAGCATTTGCCCACTCAAGTCGGTTACGACGACGAACTGGAGTCAGGTCGAGACCCCGATGAGGACGACGAGCATGCAGATGAGCTTCCCTGAGACGGTTTCTGACAGTTTGTGCAGAAATTCTTTGGTTATGCAAACCGATTGTTTCAGCAGCTGTCCGAGTGGCTGGTCTCAGACGATCTTGGAGGTGAACATGCTGGATGTGGAGGTCCTGGGCTGGTGTGGTTACACGTGGTCTGCGGTTGTGAGGCTGGTTGGATGTACTGCCAAATTCTCTGAAACGCCTTTGGAGATGGCTTATGGTAGAGAAATGAACATTCAATACACGAGCAACAGCTCTGGTTGACATTCCTGCTGTCAGCATGCCAATTCCACGCTCCCTCAAATCTTGCGACATCTGTGGCATTTTGCTGTGTGATAAAACTGCACCTTTCAGAGTGGCCTTTTATTGTGGGCAGTCTAAGGCACACCTGTGCACTAATCATGGTGTCTAATCAGCATCTTGATATGGCACACCTGTGAGGTGGGATGGATTATCTCAGCAAAGGAGAAGTGCTCACTATGACAGATTTAGACTGGTTTGTGAACAATATTTGAGGGAAATGGTGATATTGTGTATGTGGAAAAAGTTTTAGATCTTTGAGTTCATCTCATACAAAATGGGAGCAAAACCAAAAGTGTTGCGTTTATATTTTTGTTGAGTGGTATGCTTTCAATTGTACCAATTCCATACTTCTTGGGACTAAACTGACCCACTTTTTAAGTTTATAAAAGTATATTTGTAAGTAAACTTTAAGTATTACAGTGGTAAAGTTTGGGTGAACACCTTGTTTTATTTTACAGGGGAAGTTATAGGTACTTACATACTTGTAGCCCACTTTTTAGTACATGAAAGTACACTTAGCCCTAGTGATTTTCCAGGCTGATTTGGATTTGAACCGAGGTTCTTCTTGGCTGCCGTGTGCCTTTTACTAAGGAGTGTATTCCGCCTGACCACTCTACCATACAGGCCTGATTGGTGGATTACTGCAGAGATGGTTGTCCTTCTGGAAGGTTCTCCTCTCTCCACAGAGGAATGCTGGAGCTCTGACAGAGTGACCATCAGATTCGGTCCTTCTCCCCCGATCACTCAGTTTAGACGGGCAGCCAGCTCTAGGAAGGATCTGAACTTCTTCCATTTACAGATGATGGATGCCACTGTGCTCATTGGGACCTTCAAAGCAGCAGAAATGTTTCTGTACCCTTCCCCAGATTTGTGTCTTGAGACAATCCTGTCTCGGGGGTCTACAGACAATTCCTTTGACTTCATGCTTGGTTTGTGCTCTGGCATGCACCGTCAACTGTGGGACCTTATAGTTAGACAGGTGTGTGTGTGTGTTTCCAAATCATGTCTAATCAACTGAATTTACTTCAGGTGGACTCCAATCCTCCATCCTTGTAGAAACATCTCAAGGATGAGTAATGGAAACAGGAGGCACCTGAGCTCAAGGCTGTGAATTCTTATGTACATGTGATTTCTTAGTTGTTGTTGTTTTTTTTTCATAAATTAGCAAAAATCTTGAAAAACGTTTATTACATTGTCATTATGTCACTGTGTAGAATTTTGAAGAAAAAAAAATTTTTTACACAGTGATTGGACATTTGCAAATGGGATAAACAGAGCCATGTTCGCCTTTGTGCTCGTTAACCACCTTCCAAATTCATCATAAGCCCAGAGATCAGGTCACAGTAATATTTGATCAATATTAATAAGGATAGGCAAACTCCTCCAGTAATTACTGCAGTCTCCAGGCTTTGATTTTGACCATTACTAACGCCTCTGCATCTTTAGATTAAAAAAAGCAATCCCCTTTTATTTCATAGCATTAAATCGCCGACACGCATCTTCTAAAAGCTCTAATAAGACAAAGATAAGATTTGCATCCCCATACAAGTGTCGTTTCCAATTGATTATGAAGCCGCCATTGATGTGCGAGAAATTGATGTTTTCCTCTGTTCTTAAGGGCGGCTAATAGAAGAGGTGGGCTTCGAGGAGGAGACTTTGTTACTTTGATCTTCAATCAGCAAAAAAATCCCACATCTTCTTTGTCAGACTATATTTGGTAAATAACAGTGACAGTGTGAGAGAGGCAGTGAGGAGATGAAGCGAGGAGGCGAATCTGAGGTAGTGAAAAAGTGAGCAAATAACATCATTCTTTCAATGGCCACAGCAACAACAAAAATGCCCGAGTGTTATGTGGCGCACTCCCAAGATGTCAGAGTAACCGAAGGCCTTTGGCATTACCAGCTCGCCGCTGCTGACAGGAAACAGTTGTTAGCTTGTTTATTTTGGGAATTTTGTGTGAGTGACGTTACATCACGGCGCACACAGTAGGTTTCTAATTAGGCCCTCTGTAAAGCAACAGGTGGATGTGAGAAAAGTAATAAATCATTCCAGCCAACATGGCTGCCAGCTGGCCTGTGGCGCCGCGCCGCTCTGCGCCCCCCCCACCCGCTGCAAATATGCTTCTGCAAAAAAGGAACTGCTGGCAAAATGAAATTCTCAGCAGATCCATAATAACACTTATGTTGCATCGAGCTTACATTTTGCAATCGAATATTCATGCGAGTGGATTTGTGACTTGTTCTTATGGCTCTGTTGGATAAATTTAGAGGAAGATAAAATGTGGTGAAAATGTTGGTTGCCCTCACAAATTCATTTCTTTTCAGCTTTATTGTGAACGTAGCCACATTTTTTTTAAAAGGGGAATTCCAGGATCTTTTTTTCAGCTTAGGCTCTATTTTTATTTTATGTTTTGGGTTCAACTTTTCACTTTTCATGACAAAAAAAAAAAAAAAGATCATCAGTCCAGTATCGAATTGGAACACTAACACAATAATGTAGTAAATGGGTACGGATGTAAATGTGTGCATGTTTATTTCAATAAATGTAAAGAAACTTTTTTTTTAATGACAGCCTATATAGGCAGTGATTTAACCCTCTGGGGTCCGAGGGCATTTGTTGGACAGTTCACTCGCCTGGCATAAATGTTTTATTATTGCTGTTAATAGCTCTCCCTGCATCCCACAATCACGTTTTATGTCTCTTTTTTCAGGATAACCTGTGCTTTCAGAATATATATGTTTTCGTCGTCTTTTATACGTGTAATAAAGGTTTACAATAAAAAATAGGCAAGGAAAAAATAAAGCGAAAAATAATTTTCCACACACATTTATTCAAAACACACAGCAAACTATAATAAACAATTGTTTTGACACTTTATAAAGGTAATTTGAGGGCTTGTGTGAAAGTCTGTACAACAAAAAGGTTCAAACAATATACACAAATGCACATTTTGAACAGTATATACAAAATGGTCTATGTGTTTTGTTGTCCACTGATATGGTAAGCAGTGCTTTATGCAGAGAAAGCAACAGAGTTATCCAGTAACATTCACATGCAAACTAGTGGAGTGAGGCACAAAAGTGAGTCATTCAAATCAAGGTTAAAATGTCCAACTTTAGAGCAGAAATAAACATGTTTACAGCCTGGTACAAAAACAAAGGGTTTTTTTTTGTCTCTATAGATAGTTTCCTTCTGCCTGACAGGGGTGATTTTTTTTCTAACTTCTTAGTTTAAGATGGTTTTAACCATAAAGTTCTGTAATATTATGGGCATGGTCGCTTTGAGTGACAGCAGCTCACAGTGTCTCCGCCTCTCATGGCGTCTTTAGCTCAGAGGCCGCTCGATACCGTTGCTAGCTGTTGGGGAGGCTGTGTCTTTTGTTTGAAGTATTGTATTGCAAACATCTGGAATAATACAGTCTGACGTATTTTCTAAGGTGTCCCTGCCGCAGTATTTGTGCTGAATGAAACTCTAGTCTTATTTAATGCTGTATGCTAACAGTGTTAGCACTTTTATCAGCTGTTAGTAGCCTGATCCATTAAGCTGCCTTAATGCACGATTACTAAGAAAATCAGAGGCTCATAACTTTTAATGTCCACACCAAAGCAAACATTTAGGAGAACCACTGCTCAGTCCCCAAAAATATGAGTTAATAAACACCTGAACAGAGGTTAACCTGTTAGCTTTGGTGGTTTGTACTCGAAGAGAGGGGCGTGTCCAGGCTTCTTTCATCACACACAGAGCCACCTAAGTTTATCATGCTGTTGCTGTCAATATGACGACACCCAGATCTAGACTTCATACAGGCAGTTTTGGGTCTCTATAGGAAACCTATGGGCGATGTCACACAGGCTTTATCCAATATATATATATATATGGCATATGGTAAGAATGCTAACACAGTCATGGGCTACATAGCTGTGTAATCTGTGGTGAAAGTTAACAGTTGATGATGGGAACAAGCCCATCATCAATGTGGGGTTTTCAAGTTGCGATAGAGCAGCGCCTACGTGCATGTGTGATGACGTCACAACTCTGACCAGTTAGTGAGACGTGGTTTCGTTCAACAAGATCTGTCAAGAAACTTTTTCATGTGTGGTTGGAGTTGTGTGGAGGTAGGAATAGCCTTTTGAATGTCTGAATAATGATGTCAGTCGCACAAAGAAATCAAATAATAGTGAAAAACATGTTCGTTGCACCCAAAATGTTGGTATTTTGGTCGTTGAACTTTCTTAGCAACAAATGTAAAGCCCCGGTCACACGGCACTAACGAAGGACACCGAAGCCAAAAAGAAACAAGAAATCCGAACTTAAGTTGACTTCCGGAGACATTGTTTAACCAGCATCCAGCTTCGATTGGTCAGCCGCTCCGTCAGGGGTCATAACTTCTGATCGGTCAGCCGCTCTGTGAGGGGTCATAACATCCGATCAGTTAGCCGCTCCATAAGGCGTCATAACAACTGATTGGTCAGCTGCTCCGTGAGGCGTCATAACATCCGATCAGTTAGCTGCTCCATGAGGCGTCATAACATCCGATCAGTTAGCCACTCCGTGAGGTGTCATAACATCCGATTGGTTAGTTACTGCTTGAGGGGTCATAACAACCGATCAGTTAAAAAACAATCTGTATTTTTATTTCTTTTCAGTTACTTGAGTCAATGACTTCATTTAGTATATCTTGCTCCAAGTGCATAATAAGCGTTAGTACTTTGTGGCAGAAAGACGTAAAAGGTATACTAAAGTATAAGTTTTAGCATTGAAGTATAAGTGTAAGTCTTAGTATTAATGTACTTAGACTTTTGTTTATACTTTTCAGTATAAGTCAAGTATACTTCACTATACTATTCTTAAGTATATAAAATATTTTATAAAAAGTCACCTTCAAGTATACCTACTCAATTTTAGTAAAAAATAAGTATACTCATAGTACACTTGAATAAACTTCTTTTTGCTAAGGGCAGATTGCCTTACAAGTAAAAAAAACTTAATAGACTTGTCCATCCATCCATCCATTTTCTTCCGCTTTATCCGGAGTCAGGTTTTAAATTAGTCTGCTGATATTAAAATTGATGTGTTTTCAGGAATTTAATGTATACTTCATTACTTTGAAGGAGATTTAGTTACACTGTTGGACAGGGTGAGAAGCTTGACTATCCGAGTGGGATTCGGAGTAGAGCTGCTGCTTCTTAGAATAAAAAGGAGCCCAATCAATCACTTAATTTTATTTATATAACACCAAATAAAAACAAAGCTGCCCCACTACTGGCTGTCGTTGTGGGATGCGGTGGGAAGGATCAGCCATCCATCATGTAGTACAAGTCACACCTCGACCACTCGCCCAGCCACAAGGCTCTCAGGTTCTTCAACTGAGATATTTCAGGCATCTGGCGAGGACACCCCCTTGTCGTCTCCCTAGGGAGGTTTTCAGAGGTGGGACGAAGTCACCATCAAGTCACTCTCAAGTCATGAATCAGCAAGTCCCAAGTCAAGTCTCAAGTCATAATGACCACCAATTGTTTGCAAACTGACTTGAGACTTGACTTGGGACTTGCAGACTGATGATTTGAGAATGACTTGACAGTGACTTTGTCCCACCTCTGGAGGTCTTCCAGGCACGTCCAACTGGGAGGAGGCCCCAGGGAAGACCCAGGAAACACTGGAGGGATTATATTTCCCAGCTTGTTTGGGAATGCCTCGGGATCCCCCAGGAAGAGTTACAGTACTTGGCTGAGGATAGAAAAGTGTGGAATGAGCTGCTTGGTCTGCTGCCACCGTGACCCGGATCTCACAAAGTGCAAGCAGAATCCGGAAATCACAATGTATGGTTTTTTTTAATAATTTATTTGTATGTTACTGCTGCAAATAAGTATTTGAACACCTACCATCCAGCAAGAATTCTGGCTCACACAAACTTGTTAATTTTTCTTTAAGAAGCCCTCTTATTCTGCACTCTTTACCTGTATTAATTGAACCTGTTTGAACTTGTTACCTGTATAAAAGACACCTGTTCACACACTCAATCACACTCCAACCTGTCCACCATAGCCAAGACCAAAGAGCTGTCTAAGGACATCAGGGAGTAAACTATAGACCTGCACTAGGGTGGGATGGACTACAGGACAACAGGCAAGCAGCTTGGTAGAAGACAACAACTGTTATAATTATTTATTAGAAAGTGGAAGAAACACAAGATGACTGTCAGTCTCCCTCGGTCTGGGATTCCATGCAAGATCGCACTTTGTGGGGTAAGGAAGATTCTGAGAAAGCTCAGAACTACACAGGAGGACCTGGTCAATGACCTGAAGAGAGCTGGGACCACAGTCACAAAGATTACATTAGTAACACATGATGTTGTCATGGTTTAAAATCCTGCAGGGCAGCAAGGTCCCCCTGCTCAAGCCAGCACATGTCCAGGCCCGTTTGAAGTTCACCAGTGACCATCTGGATGATCCAGAGGAGGCATGGGAGAAGGTCATGTGGTTAGATGATACCAGAATAGAACTTTTTGGAATCAAGTCCACTTACCATGTTTAGAGGATGAGAAAAACCCCAAGAAAACCATCCCAACCGTGAACCATGGGGGTGGAAACATCATACTCTGGGGGTGCTCTTCTGCAAAGGGGACAGGACGACTGCACCATATTGAAGGGAGGATGGATGGGGTCATGTATTGCGAGATTTTGGCAAACAACCTCCTTCCCTCAGTAAGAGCATTGAAGATGGGTCATGGCTTGGTCTTCCAGCATGACAATGACCCCAATCACACAGCCAGGGCAACTAAGGAGGGGCTCCGTAAGAAGCATTTCAAGGTCCTGGAGTGGCCTGGTCAGTTTCCAGACCTGAACTCAATAGAAAATCTTTGGAGGGAGCTGAAACTCCAAACCTGAAAGATTTGGAGAAGATCTGTATGGAGGAGTGGACCAAAATCCTTGTTGCAGTGTGTGCAAACCTGGTGAAAAACTACAAGAAACATTTGACCTCTGTAATTGCAAAACAAAGGCTACTGTACCAAATATTAACATTGATTTTCACAGGTGTTGAAATTCTAGTTGCAGCAGTAACATTCAAATAAATTATTAAAAAAAATCATACATTGTGATTTACGGATTTTTTTTTATTTTATTTTTTTTTTAGATTATGTCTCTCACAGTGGACATGCACCTAAGATGAAAATTTCAGACCCCTCCATGATTTCCAAGTAGGAGAACTTGCAAAATCGCGGGGTGTTCAAATACTTATTTTCCTCACTGTAATTAGGTTGACATTATCCTGTTTAACTCTACAATTGTAGCTCCTGGTGTAAAATGAGCTTTTAACAATTAAATTATTTCCAGAAATTGCTGGATTTCCAAGTTTGGGACATGGTACTTTTTAACCTGGTTCAGTTTATCGCATTGAGCTGCAAGAAAGAAAAAGCTAACCACAGTTAGCATACTGCATTCATTCACTCTAACTGCAGTCAACGCTAACATTTAGCATAATCTGTGATTAGCATGAACACACGCTAATTGTAGTGAAAGGGTTTTGTTGTTGTTGTTTTTTAAATACAGCACATCTTTCATCAGAAGCACCATGTAATGTAATAACATCTGGCATTAATAGCAGAGCCCCAAACCTGGAAATCTGGTAGTTCATGCAAATTTAAATCAATGGGTGTTTGAAATCTGAATTCAGCTTATAGCAAATGAGTTTCTACATGAAGTTACTGAATGTTGAGACTTTTGGGATGGGCGATATTAAAACCCAACCACATTTAGCTGTTAGAAGTATTACAACTGTTAAAAACAGACGACTGAGGGAAAACAAGTACAGTAATGATATTTCACTATTGCAACTCATGATTATTTTCATAATCTACTGACTGGCTGTTTGTTCCATAAAACGTCAGAAAACTGTGAAAAAGGTTGATCAGTGTTCCAAAAAGCTCTAGATGACTTTTTCTAAATATGTTGTTTTACCCATGACTCAATGATATTTAGTTAACTATCAGAGAGTAAAGAAACCAGAAAATGTTCACACTTAAGAATTTAGGCATTTAAATAAGACTCAACAGGATCAATCAATTATCATTGGTGTTTAATTTAGTAATAAATTAATAACTGAATGTGATCATCCTTAAAGCTCAGGGGAGATGATGGTCTAGTGGTTAAGTGTTGGGCTTGAGACCAAAGGATCCTTGGTTTAAATCCCAGCCTGACCGGAAAATCACTAAGGACCCATGGGGAAAGGTCCTTAATCCCCTAGTTGCTCCCGGTGTGTAGTGAGCGCCTTGTACGGCAGCACCCTGACATCGGGGTGAATGTGAGGCATTATTGTAAAGTGCTTTGAGCATCTGTTGCAAATGGAAAAGCACTATATAAATCTAGTCCATTTACCATTTGAAGCTCAAGTACCCATACTGTGGATCATCTGGATTTTATTTCCATAAAATATTCTGTAAGCATTATTCTACAAACCTGCAATATGGAACAAAAATGTCTATGTTCTGGAGGAGGACCGAGCAGGACGCCACGTCCCAACCTGCATTGCAGTTAGTGCCTTTCTACTGAATTCTCAGTTATGGTTAGAGTTAGGAGAAGATAATAAATAGTAAAGTAAGTCCCTTCGGCTGCTCCTTTGTTTGCACTCGGGGTTGCCACAGCAAATCCAAGGTGGATCTGCATGTTGAATTGGCACAGGTTTTACGCCGGATGCCCTTCCTGACGCAACTCCACATTACATAGAGAAATGTGGCAGGGGTGGGATTTGAACCGGGAGCCTTCTGAACTGAAACCAAGCGCGTTAACCACTTGGCCACCACCCCTGCTGAGAAGATAATAAATCGCAAAATAGAAAAAAACGTGGCACAAAAATCAGGAACTTTTCATGACGGGGGCACGTAAAAAAAAAAGTGAGACTGGGCTGGTTCGAGCATACTCTAACACACAGAACATCTTTTCTTTTCCAGTGAATGGCATTTGTATAAATGAAAAGAAAAACATCAAACGTCAAACATAGAACTTTGAGGTGTTTCTACATGTACTGTTAAAATTTGAGATCACCTGAATGAAAATCAGTCAAGTTATTAGATTATGATATTATATTGATTTTTATGAAACACCTTATATTTTATTTTACCTCTACAAGGCCTTTCATGGTTATCTTTGATTTTTTTTTTTTTTAAGACAACAAAAAACCCTGCAAAGCTGGAGAGAGGTAGGAGGTGGCCGAAGGGGAGGTGAGGACACGGTGAGGACACAGAGACGAAGGATGCACAGCAGCACACTCAAAAACCCTAATGCCTTCAACACATGTAAACACTCGTTTACACTTTTAAGGGACTGAAACAGGTGTCTCTACACTTTCTGATGTCAACTCCTAACTGCAGATGAAGAAACAGCATCATCAGGCAAAAAGGAATCTTATTTTTCAATTATAGTTTTTTTTTTCCTGCACACTTGCTGAATGTGTTCAAGAGATTTGCTTTGTTTCATTCTGATGTGTGTGACACAACCAGATTCTCAACACTTCGCAGCAGAAGAAACGTGGGTAGAAGCGAAATAGAGAAGCAGAATTGGAACAAACAGAGCTGTTTTTTTCCCATGTAGGCTAACGACGAAACTGCAGGTTTATAAGTTGAAACCATCTGGAGATGGAATCTCAACCACCTGCGTCACTTTGGGTCCGGAATATGGAAGCGTGGCTGCATAAAAATGAGCACGGCGATAAATAGACTTAGAGGATCTCTCACTGCGCCCCCTTATCGTCAAGTCGAGGGTGCCTATAAAAAGTGTTCACAACTTTGGGTTTTTAAATGTTTTAAATTATAATTGTTCTAAATATAAATCCCAAAATAAAGGATGATCTTATAATCTCAACCTCTGACCCAAGAGGTACCAACATCTGGTAGGTCAAGGGTCAACCTGTGAATCAAGTATGATGACCTTAGAATCATGAACATCACATCACCTTCTCATGACCTTGATGTTTAACCTTTAGACCCCAAGTTCAACACAACTTCACAGCTCGCACAGTAACACCTCCACACTGCGTTTCTCAGATACAGGCGCAGATATTTTCAGAAAGCCAAGCAAATTAAATGTCCCACCTACGCACAGACAAGCGTCACCGCGGCTAACTAAACATTGGTCTATATTTGTGAACTCATCCAAGGTATTACTGCATTGTCTCCATGTCAGATTTCACAAAGATATCTGAAGTTCTTCTCTTCAAAGACAAATGCAGGCAGATGCAGAAGCTGTGACTTTAATCAAAAGCAGATCCCCCAATGATTTCCGGTGGTGTGGCTCTGTTTCGTCCATAACCGGAAGCTTTTGGAAAATGGACACAAATACGGATGCAATGAACACAGAGTGCAGACAGAAAGCTCTGTCCATATCCGTATTTAATGACGAGCATAAATTATCTTTGAAACTAATACAAGTTGATATAACCTTTTATATTCAAAGGAAACCCTTAAGATGTACTCACACTAGGCCTAGGTGGCTTATACCGGACCAGAGTACAATCGTTCCCCCTCCTCAGTATCCCGGTGGGCTGTGCTCACATTATTACACTAACACATTCTGGATTGGAAGAAATCAACATCAACACCAACACAATGTGTCTTTGGATTTCAGCAAGAGCTTTTTCCCACATGGGGTTGAAAGATCTCTAATAATATTATTAGTAGATCAAATGAATTTCATTTGTAAAGTTGTGCTGTTTGATTTCCTGTTTTCTGTTTCTTCAGCTTTGTAAAACTTTGCAAAAACCTTGTAACTGTTAGAATGGCCTAAGCAGAGGGTCACCCCTTTGAGTCTGGTCTGCTTGAGGTTTCTTCCTCACATCATCAGAGGGAGTTTTTCCTTACCACTGTTGCCTGTGTGCTTGCTCTAGGAGTTGGTAAGATTAGACCTTACTTGTGTGAAGCGCCTTGAGGCAGCTTTGATGTGATTTGGCGCTATATAAACTATACAAATTAAAATTGAAATGAATTAATATAGTAATAGTAATACTAATAATTTTACAAACCCCCACCTTAAAATGAACCTAGCAGTAAAATAAATAAATAGTCTAAGCCAATGCCAAAACTAAATTATAATAATAAATAAATACATAAATAAATAAAAGAAAAAGAAAAGGAAAAATGAAAAAGCTGAAAGTTTTCAGAGGTAGCCTCATAATTTGCAATAATTCAAAAGTAGCCCAATTCTGCAGAAAACTGCAGACCTGGCAACATATCTCCTGTTTTTTTTTTTGTTTTTTTTTGTCGTTTTGGGACACTGACAGCCTCTCGCACACCTAACACGATGAATTATGCAATAAAGTATTTATCAATCAGTTGTGCTGCAAGTATGACGATTTTTATGGAGGCGGTAATATGAGGAAATATTTTGCGGCTTTGCTTGCTGACAGTGATTCTCGATCTTCAATAACGTGAGAAACCAGACCTGTTTTTGATAACATACTGTTGAAGTCTGTATTAGCCAAGTAATAATAATACATCATAATTCTTAAATGGAACAGTGATGTGACGTTTGAGATATGTGTCACTCATGGTTAGCAATCACACACAGTCACGCCCAAGTCCAAATGTACACGTGGATTTAGACACGGTGCCCGGCCACAGTACGGCGCACTCACACCAGTCCAACGAACTGGACTTTGTGGGTCAAACATGCTCAGATTGCCTAGAGAGCGAGTACAGCATTAGTTAGCCATTTTGCTTCAGATGTTGCACCACTAGGATACCAAGGTTCTTATTCCTAAATTAACTGTGGCTTTTAATTAAAACAAAAGTGAAACTAGGAGCCACATTTCAGACAGACCATAAATTACATGCAGCCTTTCCCTGACATGATAGAAAGTGGCGAGAAGCTCCAGTGAGGACTGAGGCTTCGTGTAGCGGTTACCAGCTCACTGAAGCCTCTGACCCGACGACCACCAGCCACTCAAAAGTAACTCAAGCCAAAAGTGAACATAAGAGCCTCTTTCTTCCAGCCCTGTTAGAGTCCGCATCCATAAAAAGCTGTGCTGGTTCACTCAAGTCTAAAGATGCCCAAACATCTCAGACCAGAACTATTAAAACTCTTCAGAAAAGTCCACACAAGCAGTCGCTGTCCTGGGAATGTTTTATATAGACTAATGAGAACTTAGCAGGGGAAGGCATTAAGCGGTGGGTTTTTAATAAGTTTCCCGGCGCCTATGCACTTAAAACAAAGCACCGGAGATGACTCGTTTAGCGGCCGTCTTTCCTGACTTTCTCAAAATTCAAATTTGTACAAAGGAGGTGTTACCAAAGACTTTGTCGCCTTTTGCAGGGAATAAAAATTTTAGAGGGGCTGTTGCTCTCCGATCCCGGCAGGTCCATTAGTGGCCCCGTAGCCCACCGTGACAGAAGAGGAGAACCTGTGTCAAAAAGTCTGTTTTCTCACGGAGCCTCATCTGCATATTTGAATAATACATGGTGCTTATAAGCATATTAAATGGAAGGTGGCCACGCGTCATTTGAAGGCACAGATTAGACCTTCCCAGTTAATTATGAAGATGTCAAATGTCAGCGGGTGAACCCATGCCCTGGGGTCACCCCCTTTAGTTTGGTGCTTATATGCGCAAACTATAGATTAAGGTGCTGAGCCTTAAAGAGAGTCTTCCTCTCGCCTTTATTACTATGCAGCATCTGTCAGAGGAGGCAAAGCGAGACCACGCACTCCTAATGGCTTCTCAAACAGCTACTACAGCCGGCCTTATATTTCCCTCCCATGTTTTGAAACAAAAATTAATGGGAAGGCTCCACTGATGTTAGCTTGCCAAATTAGCTGCTTTACTTTTTTAAGTTTCCAAAATCTTTTCAGAACGTGTGCCCTCGGTGAAGACAATAGCGAGGCGTGTATGTGTGGGCTTGTTTGGGTCATTACGGCCATATTAAGGCCCAATCAGCTCAGCAGGGCAGCGTAGTGGAAAGCACAGTGGGCCTGGGAGAGTACCCGGGGGTTCACCTTGACAGGACGGCCAGTCAAACGGGGCAGCCGTCTCTGTGTTCCTGTCAATCTAACTCCCCCTCTGAAGTTCATTTATAGGGAGGAGAAGCGGCTCACTAGCTCCTAACAGGTGAGAAGGGCTCATATTATCAGCCCTCAGAGAGAGCAGGGCAGAAGTCTGATGTGCTCTTTCAACTGTACTAAACTGTCTGTACTGTAGCTGACTGACGAGACGCATACAGCAGCTCTGACGGCTGATCGGAAAACACAGAGAGAGAAAAGGGAGCAGAAAGTGGAGGAGAACAGGTGGAGAGACAATGAGAGACACTTTGCAAGGAGTGGTGAAATAATGTAAAGATTAAAGGAGTTAAATTGTGCTAAATCATTTTTTAATGAGAATTTGCAGTAAAATAGGGTCAGGGTTTTATAGTAAATGCTGTCAACACTGGATGTCTTTGGTACTCTGTCTCGCTGAAGGATCAGGGGGTACTGCTGGAATGAGTTTGTGTCAAATGAGCGGTATCCCTGTCATCCTGAGGGAATGCCAGCTATGACATTTTGCACATGTGATGCATTTCTTTTGTTTGAGGAACCCAACGATTGGAGAAGACCAAGGGGACACCGTGGCTACTTTTATTTTAAGAGATGACGATGGACAAGTTCTCTGGAAGGCTGCTAAAATAAATACATTTTCACATGAGTTTTAGTAAAATTAATCAACTCGGACGTTTTAATTTCTAGAAGCAAACTATTCCATAAAGTAGGAGCACAGTATGCGAAGGCTCTAGAGTTTGCCAACTTCTTCTTAACCCTACGTACACAAAGTGAGCCTGCATCCTGAGGCTGCAGCATGCGTGAAGGAGCATGAGGTTTAGTAAGTTCTGCAAGATATGGTAGGTGGGCAGACAACCATTCAGAGCCTTGTGAGCCAACAACAAAACCTTTAAATCTGTTGTTAGGTTCACAGGAAGCCAATGAAGAGATGATGTCCAAGACCTGGTGTGGTTCTGTGGTGTGGTAGACGTGGTATAGCTGATTTGACCATATCTGTCAAATTTGTAAACATCATCTGTGCATATAGAATCTACCCAACAAAACGTCAGCCTAAAAGGTCTAAATGTAACCTTCAGTGGCATATGTCGAAAAAAGTCTATATATGGCCTCCTCATGTGAGACACAAGCAATATAAGAAACTTAATGTTGCATATGTAACAGGGACAGTACATACTTTCTGATGCAACATCAACAAGACTGCTACCTACAAAGAATTTCACACATTCTGCAGAAGCTGTCAAGTTGTCCCAAGTCTCTCCATTTTCCCCAACACTTATTCGGTAAAATGAATTTCAAGAGGATTTCTAGAAAAATTTGTTATTTTAATGTAGCCTTTGTTCACAGTCAGTCCTGGTCTGTTCTGCTTTTGCTTGTTCTACTGTATTGTGGATCAGCTCTATGAGTAATTATCATCACTTTCATGTGATATTTCTTCACCTCAGGTTTGGGGAGGCTTCCTGCCAATCATATTAGGTCCAACTCGCATTGGAAATCATAGTGAACCCTAAATGAAACATAGTCACAAATGTCAAAATAATTTGATGAAATTGCCTGCAGTAATTTAAATCAGGTCATCCAAGTGTACTTAAATAGGTAAGCAAATTTTTGTAACCCATACGTTTGTGTTATTTGTTTGCTATTGAAGACTTTAGCCCAAAGACTTGATGTCTCCAGAAGCTTGGTGTTGTTGGGAAATATGCAGAAGGTGATTTCCTTTTAATGTAGTGATTTGTATAACCTGGTGCCACATGGCTCTTTGACATCTTTAAGAGGTGAGATCATCCGCAAAATACCTTTAAATCCGGATTGTTGTCACCCATCTAGGGAGTGCTGATCCCAAAGTGCTTGGGTAAGGAAACCACTAACAAAGGGAGCAACAAGAAATTCCAAAATTTGGTCATTTAGCTTCCGGTCCTGCCAATTTGCGAGGGTGCACGAGTCAAATTTGCATTGTCAAGTTAGTGTGTGGACATGGCAAAAGGTAGAAAGAAGGGGAAAGAAGGTCTAAAAACAAGACAGGAAGGTGTACTCAATCCACTTTTCTGATTTTTGGAGTACACTTGGGGGGGGCAAACGAGTTTGTTTTGGTTTGGGGAAGCTGACATAACATCTACTTCTTCCACCGTCAGACACACACACACCGACCTTACATTTCACGGCCTCGGCCCAACCCTCCCAGCTTCCTCAATATTTCATGGGATGAGCCCATGCTGACTAACTCAAGGCCATGCAAGCAAGACTCCCTAACGGGCCCAAAGCACTCTCAGCCCGCTGAGGTTCCTGGCTGCCAATATTCCAGAACACGAAACAGTAACATTTAGATGTTTATCAGAAAAACCAGACAAAGAAGAACAACCTCAGATGGTGGGGTAAAATGTAAATGATACTCTCTTTTCCCATCTGCGGTAACGAGAACGAGATTGCCGACAAAGCAAATTGCCTGCATCACATTTTTAGTTACGCGTGATACAAACAGCCCAAACACAAGCAAATATAAGTTCAACTATGACAGCATCCTGTGGGCCCCCAAAGGGTAAAAGTTCCTGAGCTCAAACTTGTTGTTGTATGATTGCGTAAAGTTACCTCATGCAAGATGCTCCGACTCTTTTTGGCGGCGAGTTTTCTTCAGCCCTCTGTCTCCAATCCCTGCAGATGGCAGGTCAGTGAAGGTTTCTGTCCTGAAACTTATGGAATAAAAAACATCCTAACTGAACACATGATCCAGTGAATTATTTAACACGCCGAAACAAAAGCTGCTCTTACATTTGTTTGATTCTGTGCAGACAACACTGGATTTGGGGATTAATCCTCCGTGGCATAAAACACCAACTGTATGTTTTATTTACCTTGTTAAAAGTTGTTGATAGATGATTACTAAGGTTTATTCGGGATGGAGAGAACTGATGATGAAGATCGTTGAAAGTGTATGTTAATTTTACCGCCAACCTAAAATGGTGGCGTTTGGGCCTGATCTTTGTTTTCCAGTCTGTTCAGCATGAACCATCAAACGCTCCAATTTTCGCCACTCTGCCTTGTTTTGTCTAGATTTTCTTCAAGCAGAGTGTCATTGGAGAGTATGTGTATGCTTTCAGTCCTTTGTATTTTTCCCTTCGCCTCCCTTTTCCCTCTCGCCGGATGTGTGCTAGAGAGCCAACGTGTGCTCGCGCCAGTGTGTGCGTTTGCAAACGAACGTGTGCAGGCTTTGTTTTTCTTTTGAACATCCCTTTGATGTTGCTTTTTATTTATTTATTTCGCTGCCTGCGCAGGCCCTTTCTCGTCAGTTAGGGCTACCATGGATTGGGCACACGATGCTCTCAGTACCATCCATCAGCGAGGAGCCTCTCTGACAGATGAACTGGTGACCTCAGCTCCTTATTGCACATCGGCTCCAAGTCAGAACTGCGCTGGGGGATTTTTGTTTTTAAGGAGATGCGCTGTAACCAGGAGGGCCTCTGCTTCATCACCACCCCGTCTGACTGAGTATCAGTGTGCGTCACGTGTAAAACATCTATTTCATCTATGTCCAGGAGGTATTGCTTTACTTTGGTTTGGAGCTCTTGTTCTTCTGGGTATACTGGTTTTGGTATGTACCGTCTCTGTTCAATTTTTAGATTCCAATATGTTGTTGTTGTGGCTGAGGCTAGTCCAATCAACCACTGGGCAAAGACGGAAAGATATGGACAAATTACAATGATTACTCATAAATGCTGAATGTCCATTCTGTGCTGAGGGCAGCTGGTGTTTATGGGGAATCATGGCTACCTATCTGTGCCTTTGGGCAAGACATCTGTCTGTGCATATATAGGTCAAAATCATAGACAAGATATACTGGACAAACCCTTCATAATGTCACCCATAGGTTTTCTGAAGACCAAGTTTAAACCTCTAATAGGACGGTTCTAAACATCACCATCTTGGCAGTGCCTAAATCGACTTGACTCCCAGACAACAAAATGGGTAAATGGGCTGTTTTCATAATGGGTGACTTAGGTTTGGGAATTAAACGATTATAACCAGCATATCACCTAATTAATGGTTGATTTACAGTTTTTGGTTTGGAGCTCTTGTTCTTCTGGGTATAGTAGTTTTGGTTTGTACCGTCTCTGTTCAATTTTTAGATTCCAGTATGATGTTGTTGCTGAGGCTGGTCCAATCAACCACTGGGCAAAAACAGAAAGAAATGGACAACTTACAATGATTACTCATAAATGCTGAATGTCCATTCTGTGCTGAGGGCAGTTGGTGTTTATGGGGAATCATGGCTACCTATCTGTGCCTTTGGGCAAGACATTCGTCTGTGCATATATAGGTCAAAATCATAGACCACATATACTGGACAAACCCTTCATAATGTCACCCATAGGTTTTCTGAAGACCAAGTTTAAACCTCTAATAGGATGGTTCTAAACATCACCATCTTGGCAGTGCCTAAATGCACTTGACTCCCGGCAAACAAAATGGGTAAATGGGTTGTTTTCATAATGGGTGACTTGGGTTTGGGAATTAAACGATTATAATCAGCATATCATTTCATTAATGGTTGATTTACGGTTTTAATAATGTCACCAAGACATTGATACCTGCTAAGTAGTGGTAAAGGTGCTAACGTACAAAGTATACTAAAATGAAATTTCACTACACTAGAGCAACAACTTCTTCAGTAGCCTGTTAGTACATTTAACCACAAGGCAAGTAATACAATCTCAGAAATATAGCAAATACAATACTCAAAAAGGACAAACACAGCTAGCAACCACAGCTAGCGGAACCTCCGACCTAGCATAAACTAGCTGTTGCACAAAGCATCTATGCTTGAACTATTCAAAATGTTATAGCTTTTTTGGCTTAAAATATCTGCTGACATGATATAAAGAGGAAAACTACAGAGACAAAATCTTTTTTTTTTGCAACAAACATTTATTTTTTTCCTCTTGTAATGTTGGACATTTTAACACGGGTGTCTGAAGCCAGCCTCAAACGCCCATTCAAGGAACTGCAAGATGCTGGAGGATAACCACTTAGTCAAAATGGTCACCTCACAGGTTAATGTCTTTGTTTGATTGTTTACTTAAAAACTGTACTGGTTTTCAATGGACCTGACCTGGTAAAGAAAATATTTGAGGCAGAGTCTGGGAATTTCAAAGAAAAAAAAAAAATTAAAACAAAGTAAGATGGGGCCTTAACATTCCTATTAAGGCTGCATCTTCTTCTAGGTCTGCCGATGACACTAGCCTACAACTCAGTAAAAGAAAGTATATTCAATAGGGCACCGCAGTCTCATTTGAACCCTGCGTGATATTGCGGGATTTGACCATTGACCACTGGACGGCTCGCACTAAAGACTATTCCTCTACCAGGTCAGCCAAAGGGGAATGCCCCATTAGCCAAGCTAGCGGGAACATCTTTTCAATCAGGACCCGGGACCTTCATCCCGCTACATATCTCCCCACCATTTTTGACTTTGTCCCAAAGTCACAGGTGCATTTAAGCATGTTCTGTGACTACCCACATCCTGTTCGTGACGCCAGATTGTGACTGTAGGACCTTTGTGGCTGGGGCGGCAGTGGGATCGAACCCCGGACGGCTCGCACTAAAGACCGTTCCTCTACCAGGTCAGCCAAAGGGGAATTCCCTGTTAGCCAAGCTAGTGGGAACATCTTTTCAATCAGGACCCTGATTGAAAAGATGCTTCATCCCGCTACATATAGACAGCAAAACTTCACACAGATAAATGGTGTACTGTTTTGTTTTTGGCTGCAATCACCAAAGCAGTCGTAAAAATGTTTTTTTTTTTTTCGGTTCCCAGTGGAGAAGGGAAGACGAAACGAGTGGGAGATGTCATGTCAGTTAGCGTTAGCCTACAAAGCTAACCAGAGTAGCTGCGTTCTCTTGCCTGCAAAACCGCCTCGACATGTTTGAGCGCCGCGTCATAAACAAATGGCAACGCATGTCCACTTTCCCACCACATCGTAACTTTTTCTTTGCATTATCACTGTTTGTAATTTGCCCAAAACTCATAGAAAATGCCGTGTTTTTCCTCTTTTTACCTCTTTAGCGCTTGCCCTCAAACAAGACTGCAGTGCCCAATTAAAGCCCACATTCATGTTCTAGCTAATATTTCCTTATCAATGAGCAGGTTTTGTGTTGAAGCGTTGCCTGTTTACAAGAAACTCATTGGGTGTTATGTTGCTGTGGGACATTCTACGGGCAACTATGTCAGCTTTTCTTTTGGTTTGTCAGCTATTGTGTTGCCAAATTAATAAGCACCAGTGCCCAAAACAAAGTACGGTTTTCTAATAGAATTACAAAAGTCATATTTATACTCAGTAAACTGTAATATCCCAAAGCAAATAAGATAACAGCAGCAGTTTTCTATCTTCCATCTCCTGGTTTTGATCATTTCCTCCTCCCGTGCAGAGCTCTTGTTTTTTTGAAGCGGCTCTTTCTGACCTTGGCCTCCAGCACCTTGTACAGCTCGTCTTCGTCTACGTCTTGCACTCTTTGGACGGTGTCTTCTCTGGTGGATAGCCATCATCCATCAGTCTATGGAGTTAGAACCTCTGACAGACACCTACTGAGATATCCTGGCAGCAGAAATAAACCTGGTCTTTTTTGTTCCTGCTTACTGACAGAAGTGTCGATAGCCATTCAGATTTTTCTGTATGTGCGCGTGTAGACAATTACACATCAACAAGTCAAACTTTGACTCATTTCTTTATTTAGGTGTGTCTTCAATGGTATTTATTGTAGATAAAAATATAATTTTAATTTATTTTAGGTATTTTCACAATATTTGAATTTCTTCCTGTTAAAAGGGAGTTTTTCCTTCCCACTGTGGCCAAGTGCTTGCTCATAGGGGGTCGTTTTGACCGTTGGGGTTTTTCATGGTTATTGTATGGCCTTGCCTTGCAATATGGAGCGCCTTGGGGCAACTGTTTGTTGTGATTTGGCGCTATATAAGAAAAAAGTTGATTGATTGACAAATAAGTGAACCAACATGCCTTTATTGCAGCTGTTTTGATGACATTGCATTTGCTTGTTCCCGATACTACTTTATGTGGTATTTTGTTGGAAAGTTTGTGGTAGCTAATATTCATCAAAATTAAAAGTATTTGAAATTGCAGTACCACAGAGGAAAGATTTAACTAGCAAGGATGTTCCTGCTGATAAATGTCATGTCTGAGGTTTAAAAAAACAAATGCTCCAAATAAATGGTATAGAGTTTGTTTGTTTTTTGTTTGTTTTTTTCATCGGGACAATGCTCACAAGTTAAGGGTTGTTGCTGTGTGTGACACAAATTTTGGAGGAATGATGTTACAAGATCCATCTTTGAGGATATTTTAACCATCAGGACTAAAGATCCAACATCAAAGGGATACAAGTGCTGCTGCAAGGCTTTGAACAAGAATTTTTTCCCCAACTGGTTCGTTCCGAATAGAAACGGTATTTTAACATTTCCGATTTTGGGTTCCACCCCAAAATTGACCTTCCCGAACCGGTTAGAAGAACAACAACAAAAATATCATTTCTGAACTGGTTAAAAACGTTCCATGTCAGCTGAGGGATACTGAAAACACTGTATATGTCAGACCTGTATGTGGCGCTGTTACGCTCCCACGAAAAACGGAGAAGACAATAGAGCTTTCTGTTGCAGGCAGCAGAAGCTAGAAATTTTCAAAATGAGACAGTGAGTAAAATAAAGCCTTTTAAGAGAAACAGCGTCCACACTGATAGCCGAAAAATTGTTGGCGAAAATGTGCAGATTTGTGTAACTATCTTTTACTAAAACCATGTGAAAAATACAAAACAGTCAGTGCCAATTACAAAAGATTGCCAAGAATAAGACACACAACAGCAAACATCTATCAAACTCAATCATCTAACATTGTCCATTAGCAGAAGATAGTTGCTACCCACCCTTAGGCCTGTTGGTGCTCGTGCATATCCCTGGATTCCACTGCTTGAAGTGGATGAATGTCTAAAACGTCCTTTGGATGGGTCACCATTGTGGTGCTTCACTAGGCGAAGCTGGTACCCATTTACAGCCAGGTGGACTGAGACAATGCAAATGCTTTACTCAAGGTCACAGACAGGTAAAGTGGCCTGGAAACAAATCCAGGCCTACATGTTGGGAGCCTTATTTCACTGCGCTACATGCTTGATTGTCCAACAGAGGCAATAATACAGTGGCTTGCAAAAGTATTCAGCCCCTTGGTATTTCATGCATTTTAATTTGTTTATGGTGTTTCAAAATAAAAAAGTAAATCAGGCTTCTCAATATAAACATTTCTAAAATTATCTTCCTTAGACTCAAACTGAAAGTAAATCTCTACAACTTGATATAAATGAATTAAAACTATAAAAGCCAAGATGATGGGTTGCGTAAGTAATCAACCCCTTTGGTATAATACCTGTAAAGAATCAGTTTAATTGCCCGTTTTCTTCAGACAAGTCAGGAGATGGATACATGAACATTTCCAAGTCACTGAATATGTCTTGAACTTTATTTATATCAGTTATGAAGAAATGCAAACAGTATGGCACTCTGTGGTAAATCTGTGTGGAGTAGACGGTTCTCAAAAACTGAGTGACTGTGCAAGAAGAAGAGTGAGGAAAGACACCCAGACAACCCAGAAGAAGTTATAGGCTTCTGTGGCTGTGATTGGAGAAATTGTGCACAGTGCAAGTTTTCGATTTTATATCTGCAGTTATACAGCTTCATGATGAAGTGGTATAGAGGAGGATTTTCTTTCACTAAAACATCAAATCTAGGCTTGCATCTCAGATGTACCTTCTGGCAAATTGTAGGTGAACTTTCGGATCTTCTTTTTAAGAAAATCCTCCTCTGCTCCATGTGATGGCACCATCAATGCTGAAAGGTACATCCAGGATTTGGAGCAATGCATGCTGCCATCCAAGCAACGTCATTTTCAGGGACGCCCCTGCTTATTTCAGCAAGACAATGCCAAGCCACATTCTGCATGTGTTACAACAGCGTGGCTTTGTATAGTAAAAGAGTGCAGGTACTAGACTGACCTGCCTGCAGTCCAGACCTGTCGCCCATTAGAAATGTGTGGCGCATTGTGAAGCGCAAAATACGACAATGGAGACCCCGGACTCTTGAACAACTGAAGTTGTACATCAAGCAAGAATGGGAAAGAATTCCACCTACAAAGCTTCAACAATTAGTGTCCTCAGTTTCCAATTGAGTGTTGTTAGAAGGAAAGGTGATGTAACACAGTGGGAAACATACCACTGTCCCAACTTTTTGGAAATGTGTTGCAGACATCCATTTCAAAATGAGCAAATATTTGCACAAAACAATCAAGTTGATCAATTTGAACATTAAATATCTTGTCTTTGTGGTATATTCGATTGAATATAGGTGGAAGAGGATTTGCAAATTAATGTATTGTTTATATTTACATTTTTCACAACATCCCAACTTCATTGGAATTGGGGTTGTAAGAAAGTCATGATATTGTCTTGTAATAAGACAATGCTACGACTTGGGTGTGCTACCAATGGGTGCAGACCTAGGTGTGGTAGAATTTGCAGTGGGGTATTGTTTTTAGTCTTGAGTCTGAACAACAAAGAGTTTTGATTTGCTTTGGACCAAAGATTTTGAGAAACTTGTCAGTCAAGGTCAAGGTCACAAGCCAAGGTCAAAGCTTTGGCCCAAAGCCTATATTCAGAATGGCTATTGTGGTTAACAATAGACCCACAATTACTGTTAACCACTATTGTGAAGTCACATGTCACTGTTCGACTGCTGTTGCAATGTGGATTACACATGGCAGAAATGTTCTGTGAGAGTGAAGGATGAGATGGTTCCATTTTGGACAGAACTGATCAAACCCACACATATGGCATCACTGAATCACCAAAAAATTCTCTACATGCAGCGATGTCAATCATGTATGGCACAGGTGTTAATACTTATGCTTATAGTTTTAGCTTTGTGTGTTGAATTTTTCTAAACATCAGTATGGACATTTGTACACATTATAAGCAAGGAACCCTGTCCACATATGTCTGGTTCATGTGTGGTTGGGTTCCTGAAAGAAAAAATTTTGAAACCACAAACACGCGGGATAAACGCATACCCATCTGCAAGCATACGTGGCCATCCTGGAGACTGTCTGAACTATTGGGTTATCATACAGGAATGCGACGTGCCAAAATATCGAATAATATAAATATTACATTTGCGGTCAATATTAGTTTTTATTTTACCTAAAATACACCAAACATAAATCAATCTGTTAATTCAAGATTCAAAAGCTCAATGAATAAATAAATAAATCTGTATTTATCATTGTATGATGTGTACTTAGATTAAAAGATTAAGACTAAGTCCACACATAAAACGGGTATTTTTAAAAAAAACTTGTCAACACAATGTATTTTAAAAAAAATATCTGTCCATATGAACACGCAAAACATGCTGTCAAGAGCACGCCAAAGCTACAGGTGGCGATATTAACCTCACAGAACAGCTATGTTGGCCAATCAGAAGCCTGCCCCCCACCCCAAATAAAAAGATTAAAAACTTGATATCTTCACCCTGGAAGGAGTTCTACTAAAGCTGTGTTCATTGACCTTAAATGCAGTTTGCGTGTAGATGGAAAAGACTAAAATACCAGCCCAGTCTCACGTGACTTTTTGTGCCCCTGTCATGGAAAGCACCCCATTTTCATGACATTTTTTTCATTTTGCTATTTATAATTTTCCCCTTCTCTTAACTCTAACCATAACCCTAACCCCATTCCCCCAGACTACCTCCCCAGCACCTCACATTTTATGCCCCCATCATGAAATTAATTTGTACCCCTGTCATGAAAAGCGCCCCATTTTCGTGCCCCCGGCACAACCCCATAGATTAATGTACTTTTCGTAATGCCGCCACAAACTGCTGGTGATGTTTTTCAAAATAGCCGTGCATGACTGGACAGGGCGTAACGCAAATTAAAGATGTTCAACAACTTAAAGAGAAGCTGCATGAATTTCCATGAAATAATAATTTAATTTGAGTACTCCTAGTTTGCACCAAATTCAGAATGTGAGTATTGCAACTTATTCAGTGTTATAGAGCCTTAATGAGATTCATTTTTTCGAGCAACCGCTGTATTCAACAAACATGTTTTGGGTACAAAAGATAAATTTATTAGTCTTGAAAATGGTTACGCCAACAAACTGTAGCGCTTAGATCTGAACTTGTCAGATAACATCTCAGGGTGGTCTGGGTTCATTTGGCCAAACCCTATAACAACAATCAGCGACTGTGTGCAACATCTCCACACACAATGAAGGCAGCATGTGTTTGAATGTGTTTAGAAGAGACCAAAGTAGCAACGCTACCTGACAATAAAACCAACATAGTGAGCACAATCACACATCCACTTGGCGCCAATGGCAACCCAAGGCTGCGCCACTACACGCCAATGAACGTGTCTGCTTCAGTTACTGACCTCGTTGCTCTCTCCAGGGAAAGGCTGATATATTTAATAGAAAGCATCTTAATTACAGTATCTCCAGTTTTTACAAACTTTTCTGTCCTGTTGTCTCGTTTTGTAGAAAGGCCACTTAAAGTGTTTCGGCTCTGAATGAGCATCGTGATTCTGAGCGTCCGCTGCACTAGAAGTGGCCTTCAAATGTCGCCGTCAGCACAACTTACAAGATGTTCCATTTGATTTCAATGGGCGTAAACAGTGGTGCGGCTGAATAAGTCGCTTAAGGTTCTTTTGCCCATTGGTGTCATTTCTATGGGCTGTAAAAATACAAAAGTGGTTTTGCATTGACCCACTGCCACTGTGTCCGCATGAGGGTGAAAGCGCCTCACCTCCTTTGAGGCGCCTCACACATCCTCCGTTCTTGATGATCCCTCTGGAGGAGGCCACGATTAATCATTTATAAGCTGTGATTTATTCAAACAAATATTATTATTATTCATACAGCCTTAAACGCTTTGCCAGAGCGAGAAGCAAAAAGGGTAAATTTTCAGAAGAACAGGGAGGAAAACAACAGTCAGCTAAATTTGTATTTCGTTTATTTACACATTAAGTGAAATAAAAAAATAATCATTTTCCTAAGAGACAAACATGTTTTTGTCTAAGGAAGTGTTTGACTTGGACTGGATCACTTTTGTTCTTTGCGTTGGCTCAGTCTGGTTTCACCACAGCGCTACACAAACAAAGAAACAAAAGACAAGTCCTCAAAGAGTCCACGCGGTCTCAAAGTCTGGTCAAATATTTGATGACTCAATTCTTGAATTTTTTTTTCTCCATAAAAGGCACATTTGACAAACAGAACCTCAACCTGAAAAAAAATGCATTTATTACCTGATCCAGTCTAATTATAGGAATTGCAACTTTTGACCTGGTATTTTATTTTTCTGAAAGATAAAACTGTCACACAGTCCAGATACTTGTGGACTTGCCTGTATTTGTATGAGCAGGTTTCACATGCACCATCTGTATTTTTTATATTTATTATTAACACAGTGTTGATATCGCTGCACCACAGAAAGCTGTTGATCTTCGTCGCCAGAAACAGCTCGGTATTGTACCAGGGTCCAGAAACAGAGCTGGTTTGCTCAGAATAGTTGTATTTACTTCCAAACTGCCAGAGCGGACTTCATTTGGACGTGGTCAGTCTTTCCTGGACAGATGAAGAAGTGCTGCTTTATCTCAGTAACTCAGTTTGAAGAAGGTAAATGCTCATTTACATCCGTTTTAGTGCCACTGAAGAAGACTGGCATGATTGCGCTTTCCTGTTTTATCCCGACTCGGCCTGGTGGTGAAGGTCTGTGGCTGATTTTTTTTTTTTTTTGGTTTTCTGGTGAAGAGGGTGTGAATTCAGCATTTTGATCCCACAGTGTAATGGAGCGTCTCCATGTCTGGAGAAGCACTGTGGGATTGAAGCGCAATCAATCAACCCTCTTCGGACTGTCCGGTCATTTTACAAGTGACTGGGTCAGAGCTGCTCACTGATGGGAACCATGAAGAAAGAGAGCGTGAAAAGCCTTCAGAACATTCATGTACAGCAGCTTTATGTTTTTCTGATCACTTCAAAGTAGTGCGACAGGCACGTCACTTAAAAAACGATGTATTTTAGAAGCAAACATACACAACAAAAATTGTCTCCATCCAGACCTGACGGACTTTAAGAGCGTTTTCACACCTGAAAGCCCAGAACAAGTCCATGTTTGTATAGGTTTAATCCGGTTAGTTTGGTTTCACATTGTGATTTTGTAGTCTGATTAAACAACTTCATAACATACTGATTGTATTTGTGCATGCGTCTGACCGCGGCTTGTTGTCTATTTGGTATATACTGTAAAACTCACCTAAACCGTCATTAACTGGATATTTGCACTCACTGGATAAAAGCAAAAGTCCCAATGTTTTGTGTGGTTTTTCCATGTAATAAACACCGTATATAACTGATTTTGTATAACGGGTTATCATTCACATCCGACAAAGCGTCCCGCCCCATCGCAATGCATTCCTATTAAGAACTCACATATACCAAGAGAGCAGTCTGGATGTGCCCATTCGCAACAGAGGTATGAAATTAAGTTCAGCACCGACACTCGCCGATTTGAGGAACATAGGTACAGCATTTCCTTGATTAAAAACCCATGCAGGCATTTATTTTTTTCACACCGTGCTCAGACATGGGACCTAAACGAGGTATCCCTGGGTGTGATGAACCAAACCGCTTTAGATCAGAGCCCTCTGCCTGGCTGTGAACCCTCTCTGTAGCCCGACGCACCTGCCACACGATGGAGACCACAAGGGCTGTGATTTATCACTTTTACATTTTCACTCCTTCCTCTCCTGTCATATTTTAATAGTTTTTGCAGTGCACCCGCCAATTACATTTTAATCACGGATCAAACACTTTCGGCAGAAAAGTCCATAAATATGACCAACTTTACAACACTGAGTCGGAAAAAGACACAAATAAACTACAATTCATGGAGGGAAACTGTATGTACCGTTGGTTTGGAGGTTGATGATTGTGTAAAGATGTGAAGCTCATTGAGGGATAAATTGATCCAGAAAAAGCCACTGTTCCTGTGGTAAATGGCATAAGGTTCTCAGTCGACATGACGGAGAACTTTAAAAGGGTTGCGGACATTGATGTCATTGCATGGCCGGAGTTATGGCTTGGAAAACAGTGACTCACCAAATATGATTCTTTTAATGTGTTTACGAGGTCTGTCGATAAAGTATAGGTCCTTTTTATTTTTTTCAAAAACTATATGGATTTCATTCATATGTTTTTACGTCAGACATGCTTGAACCCTCGTGCGCATGCGAGAGTTTTTCCATGCCTGTCGGTGACGTCATTCGCCTGTGAGCACTCCTTGTGGGAGGAGTCGTCCAGCCCCTCGTCGGAATTCCTTTGTCTGAGAAGTTGCTGAGAGACTGGCGCTTTGTTTGATCCAAATTTTTTCTAAACCTGTGAGACACATCGAAGTGGACATGGTTCGAAAAATTAAGCTGGTTTTCAGTGAAAATTTTAACGGCTGATGAGAGATTTTGAGGTGACACTGTCGCTTTAAGGACTTCCCACGGTGCGAGACGTCGCACAGCGCTCTCAGGCGGCGTCATCAGCCTGTTTCAAGCTGAAAACCTCCACATTTCAGGCTCTATTGATCCAGGACATCGTGAGAGAATAGAGAAGTTTCAGAAGAAGTCGGTTTCAGCATTTTATCCGGATATTCCACTGTTAAAGGAGATTTTTTTAATGAAAGACGCGCGGACGGGTCCGACGTCTCGCACCGTGGGAAGTCCTTAAAGTGACAGTGTCACCTCAAAATCTCTCATCAGCCGTTAAAATTTTCACTGAAAACCAGCTTAATTTTTCGAACCATGTCCACTTCGATGTGTCTCACAGGTTTAGAAAAAATTTTGATCAAACAAAGCGCCAGTCTCTCAGCAACTTCTCAGACAAAGGAATTCCGACGAGGGGCTGGACCACTCCTCCCACAAGGAGTGCTCACAGGCGAATGACATCACCGACAGGCGTGGAAAAACTCACGCATGCGCACGAGGGTTCATGCATGTCTGATGTAAAAACATATGAATGAAATCCATATAGTTTTTGAAAAAAATAAAAAGGACCTATACTTTATGGACAGCCCTCGTATTTATTTATTTATTTTCAGACTAAGTTTTGACTCAAGGTCAGGCGTTTAATCAAGGAGATACATTAGCCTAATTAAACATCCTTTCAATTGATGGGATAAGAAAAGTGCCCAAAATATCAACGTAAAGTTGTGCATTTATTGATGATGTAATGACAGCCATCTCCCCAGTGCCTTTACCTGACATGCAGCCCCATATCATCAATGACTGTGGAAATTTACGTTCTCTTCAGGCAGTCATCTTTATAAATCTCATTGGAATGGCACCAAACAAAAGTTCCAGCATCATCACCTTGCCCAATGCAGATTCGAGATTCATCACTGAATATGACTTTCATCCAGTCATCCACAGTCCACAATTGCTTTTCCTTAGCCCATTGTAACCTTGTTTTTTTCTGTTTAGGTGTTAATGATGGGTTTCATTTAGCTTTTCTGTATGTAAATCCCATTTCCTTTAGGCGGTTTCTTACAGCTCGGTCACAGACGTTGACTCCAGTTTCCTCCCATTCGTTCCTCATTTGTTTTGTTGTGCATTTTCGATTTTTGAGACATATTGCTTTTTCTGTCTTGACGCTTTGATGTCTTCCTTGGTCTACCAGTATGTTTGCCTTTAACAACCTTCCCATGTTGTTTGTATTTGGTCCAGAGTTTAGACACAGCTGACTGTGAACAACCAACATCTTTTGCAACATTGCGTGATGATTTACCCTCTTTTAAGAGTTTGATAATCCTCTCCTTTGTTTCAATTGACATCTCTCGTGTTGGAGCCATGATTCATGTCAGTCCACTTGGTGCAACAGCTCTCCAAGGTGTGATCACTCCTTTTTAGATGCAGACTAACGAGCAGATTTGATTTGATGCAGGTGTTAGTTTTGGGGATGAAAATTTACAGGGTGATTCCATAATTTATTCCTCAGAATTGAGTGAGTCCATATTTTTTTCCCTCTGTTTGGTCTAAAAAAGTAACCGTTACTGACTGCCACAATTATTTTTCCTGATTTCTTATAGTGTTTCTTAAAGCCAGAAAGTTGTCATTTGAAATGACTTTAGTTTTGTGTCATGTCTGTGATCTGCTTTTTTTCTACTAAATTAAACAACTGAATGAACATCCTCTGAGGCCGGTAATTCCATAATTATTGCCAGGGGTTGTATATAACAGATTTTGTCTGTTTTGTACATAAAACAGATTTCAATTATAATGGACAAAATTTGCTGGTCCAGCTGAATCCATTATGAGTTTTACTGTAGTTCAGTTTAAACATACACAAACATGTTCAGTTTCAGTGGAGAAAAATGAAGATTATTTTCATTGCAACTACACTATTATTATTATTATGGTATTTTTTACTAGCACTACATAACACTTGCCATTTTTGTTCTTCTTGCAGCTGCTCCCCTACAGCAGCTCAATCATTTCTGTCTCACCCTGTCCCCTGTAACTTCCTCTGTCACACCAACTACCTGTACATCCTCCGTCAGCTAGAGCTGGGCAATACCGGGAATTTTGGTATTGATCCGATAACAAGTAAATACAGGCCCAGTATCGCCGATATTGATACCGATACATTTTCATATTTACGCTTCATAGATCCAAAGGATCCAAAATATCTAGGATAGAATTTCGCCAAACATTGTATGTGACAACAAAATACTTTATTATCACAATCAACACAACTTAAAATCTCCCGAGGTTGAGGGCTGACAAACCACAATACAAGGGTGCGCTGCTCCATGTTGTGTGACACAGCGCAGCACTGCTCTTACAGAGAATAGACTTTGATGAATCTGCGTGCGCAGCAGTCAGTGTGTGCAGGAGAGAAAAAAAAAGCTTGTGTATCGATCTTTTTACACGAGGATCGTTCAATATCAATACCAGTGTTGGTATCGATATTAGGATTGATCGCCCACCTCGACCATCAGCACATCCATAAACCTCCTCTTTGATGTCCCTCTTCTCCTCCTGCGTGGTGTCTCCATCCTCAGCATCCTTCTCTCTATATACCCTGGGTCCGTCCTCTGTACATGTCCAAACCATCTGTCTCGCCTCTCTGATTTTGAAGCCAAACCGTCCGACCTGATTTTCAATTGACTGCCACAGTGTTGTGTGGGCCGCTGAAGAGGAGGTACTGCTGGCCCACCACCACCAGATGGTGCCCTGCTTGGAGTGTGGGCTTCAAGCACGAGAGGGCGCCGAAACCAGTGGAGTGACAGCTGTCACATCATCACCACCAGCTGTCACTCATCTACGTCAACCTCCATAAAAGCCGGACTGCAACTCCACCTCCCCGCCGAGAAATCAGCTACCATACAGGTAATTTCTCTGCTGAATTTAAACTGAATAATAGTCTGATCTCATTTGCAGCTGTTTCCCTGTGACGTATTCCTTATCTGCTGTATTGGCGTTTGGTGTGGACTGCGACGGCTTCGCCTCCCACCCGAACCAGATAAGTGGTTTTCACAGGAGCTGTCCGAGTGTGTTATTGGAGGTGGAGGTTCTCCCTCCTTACTGAACACAGACTGTGGGATTACTGAGTGTGCGAACTCACACATCAAAACTGTTTCTGTTCTCTGCCAGCAGTACCGGGTCTGACTGCTGAAGACAGTGGCCACCTGGGGCGCAGGTCTTGGCGGCTCCGGTGTTCTTCAGATCCGTTGGTGGTGGAAGCTGTGTGGGATCCGGCTCTTCTATCTCCAGACGTCTTCTATCTTCGAGCCTGCCACACGTCACCTTGTGTATGATTGACATTCCGCAATACTGTTATTGTCTGTACTTCGTTGTGCGCTTCACAACATTAAATTGTTGCTCTTTGGCTTATCCATTGTCCGTTCATTAACGCCCCCTGTTGTGGGTCCGTGTCACGACACCTTCCCAACAGGATTTCTCGGCCAGCGTCAATGGATCCCGAGGGGCGTCAACCCGAGCTTGAACAGCCAATGGAAGAGCGAGGTGCACAGGCGCCAGCAGGAGGCGTGTTAGGTGAGCTGGAGCACATCTTAACCGCTTTTACTGCTCGGTTGGACTTAGTTACCGAGCAGAGCGTTGTTCTCAATCGAAAGATGGAGGCTCTCACCGCCCAGGTGGAAGCGCATGCTCAGGGCGCTGCTGAAAGCACCTCCTCCTGCTGACCAAATGCCAGAGACAGACATTCCACTGGTCGTTCAACGAACCCCCCCACCTTCCCCTGAAGCATACATAAGCCCTCCGGAGCCGTACAGAGGCTGTGTGGAGACGTGCGCGGACTTCTTGATGCAGTGCTCGCTTGTCTTTTCACAGCATCCCGTCATGTACGCGTCAGACGCTAGCCGGGTGGCTTACGTTATAAATTTGCTTCGAGGAGAGGCACGCGCCTGGGCTACGGCGCTCTGGGAGCAGAATTCACGGCTCCTAACGATTTACACTGAGTTTGTGAGGGAGTTCCGACAGGTGTTCGACCACCCTCATAGAGGCGAGACCGCTTCAAGCGTGCTGCTGTCGATAAGACAGGGGTGTCGAAGTGCAGCGAAGTATGCAGTCGACTTCCGCATCGCGGCAGCGCGAGCCGGCTGGAATGCTGTTGCGCTCCGCTCCGCCTTTGTAAACGGACTGTCTCTGGTCCTTAAGGAGCACCTGGTGGCGAAGGACGAGCCACGGGATTTAGACGGGCTTATCGACCTGGTTATAATGTTAGACAACCGATTAACAGAACACCGACGGGAGCGAGACGAAGGGCGTGGTCAGGCAGAAGCCGTCCCTCTTCCTCCCGGGTCCGAAAGGGAGCCGACTTCCCCACACTCCACAGCCAGGGCTCTCCACGTGACGACAGCTCCCCCTACTGATGTTGCTATGGAAACGAGCAGGGCCAAAAAGCGATCAGATCAGAGACAAAGGAGGCTGATCCGTGGAGAGTGTTTTCTCTGCAGCTCAACCGAGCACACACAGAGAGAATGCCCCAAACGGTCAAAACAGCAGCACTCGTCCTTAGAGACTGGGCTAAGGGTGGGTCGCAATACCCACGCAAACCTGCCACCGGGAGTGTTTAGGATCCTCGGTTCCACCCGGTGTGACAGCTAAAGAGGAGGTCAAAGTCCCCCCCAATCTGACGGCGGTACCGGAGGAGTACCACGATCTTGCTGACGTCTTCAGCAAAGATCTGGCACTCGCACTTCCCCCGCACCAACCGTACGATTGCACCATCGATTTGATCCCGGGCGCTGAGTATCCGTCCAGCAGGCTGTACAACCTCTCACGTCCGGAACGCGAATCAATGGAGACCTACATCCGGGACTCCTTAGCTGCCGGGTTGATCCGGAACTCCACCTCCCCGATGGGCGCGGGTTTCTTTTTTGTGGGTAAGAAGGACGGCGGACTCCGTCCATGCATCGATTACAGAGGGCTGAACGAGATTACGGTTCGCAATCGATACCCATTACCTCTGTTGGATTCGGTGTTCACGCCCATGCATGGAGCCCGAATATTCACCAAACTCGATCTTAGGAATGCGTACCACCTGGTTCGGATCCGGAAGGGAGACGAGTGGAAGACGGCATTTAACACCCCCTTAGGTCACTTTGAGTACCTGGTCATGCCGTTCGGCCTCACAAACGCCCCCGCGACGTTCCAAGCGTTGGTTAATGACGTCTTGCGGGACTTCCTGCATCGGTTTGTCTTCGTATATCTAGACGACATACTCATCTTTTCTCCGGACCCTGAGACTCATGTCCAGCATGTACATCAGGTCCTACAGCGGTTGTTGGAGAACCGGCTGTTTGTGAAGGGCGAGAAGTGCGAGTTCCACCGCACTTCTTTGTCCTTCCTGGGGTTCATCATCTCCTCCAACTCCGTCGCCCCTGATCCGGCCAAGGTTGCGGCGGTGAGAGATTGGTCCTACCCAACAAGCCGTAGGAAGCTGCAACAGTTCCTCGGCTTTGCAAATTTCTACAGGAGGCTCATTAAGGGCTACAGTCAGGTAGTTAGCCCCCTGACAGCCCTGACCTCCACTAAGGTCCCCTTCATCTGGTCGGATCGGTGCGAAGCCGCGTTTAGGGAGTTGAAGCGCCGGTTCTCATCTGCACCAGTTCTGGTGCAGCCTGATCCTACTCGCCAGTTCACAGTGGAAGTGGATGCCTCTGACTCAGGGATAGGAGCCGTGCTGTCCCAGAGCGGGGAGTCCGATAAGGTTCTCCACCCTTGTGCCTATTTTTCCCGCAGGTTGACCCCGTCTGAGAGGAACTATGATGTCGGCAATCGGGAACTCCTGGCAGTGAAGGAGGCTCTTGAAGAGTGGAGACACCTGTTGGAGGGAGCGACGGTGCCCTTCACGGTTTTCACGGACCATCGGAACCTGGAGTACATCCGGACCGCCAAGCGGCTGAACCCCAGGCAAGCCCGCTGGTCACTGTTCTTCGGGCGCTTTGACTTCCAGATTACATACCGCCCCAGGACCAAGAACCAACGATCGGATGCCCTGTCCCAGGTGCATGAAGAGGAGGCCAAGGCCGAATTGTCAGACCCCACAGAGACCATCATCCCCGAGTCCACTGTCGTGGCCACTCTCACCTGGGACGTGGAGAAGACCGTCCGGGAGGCCCTGACACGGAACCCGGACCCGGGGAACGGCCCGAAGAACAAACTGTACGTCCCACCAGAGGCCAGAGCTGTGGTTTTGGACTTCTGTCATGGTTCCAAGCTCTCCTGTCATCCCGGGGTGCGCAGAACCATGGCAGTGGTCCAGCAGCGCTTCTGGTGGGCGTCTATGGAGGCCGACGTCCGGGACTATGTCCAGGTCTGTACCACCTGGGCCAGGGGCAAGGCTGACCTTTAGAGGACTTCAGGACTCCTCCAGCCCCTACCGGTACCTCACCGCCCCTGGTCCCACATCGGCCTGGACTTTGTCACGGGCCTCCCGCCGTCCCAGGGCAACACCACCATCCTCACGATAGTGGACCGGTTCTCCAAGGCGGCCCACTTCATGGCCCTCCCGAAGCTCCCTACAGCCAAGGAGACAGCAGACCTCCTGGTCCACCACGTCGTGCGTCTGCATGGGATACCAGCGGACATCGTCTCAGACCGTGGCCCTCAGTTCTCCTCTCAGGTCTGGAGGAGTTTCTGCAGGGAACCACCATGAGTCTCTCGCCACAATTATTTTTCCTGATTTCTTATAGTGTTTCTTAAAGCCAGAAAGTTGTCATTTGAAATGACTTTAGTTTTGTGTCATGTCTGTGATCTGCTTTTTTTCTACTAAATTAAACAACTGAATGAACATCCTCTGAGGCCGGTAATTCCTGAACTGGGGGCCACCATGAGTCTCTCGTCCGGGTATCACCCTCAGACAAATGGACAGGCAGAGCGGGCCAACCAGGAGCTGGAGCAGGCCCTCCGTTGCGTTCCGCGCACCCGACGGTCTGGAGCACCCATCTGGCCTGGATCGAGTACGCCCACAACAGCCAAGTGTTGTCAGCCACCGGCCTCTCCCCGTTTGAGGTGTGTTTGGGGTACCAGCCCCCATTGTTTCCACTTGTGGAGGGAGAGGTCGGTGTGCCCTCGGTCCAGGCCCACCTCAGGAGGTGCCGCCGGGTGTGGCGGACCGCCCGTTCTGCCCTGTTGAAGGCCCAGACGAGGGCCAAGGTCCATGCAGACCGCCGGCGTTCCCCGGCCCCTGCATACCAGCCTGGGCAGGAGGTGTGGTTGTCGACAAAGGACATCCCACTTCAAGTGGACTCACAGAAACTCAAGGACAGGTATATTGGACCGTTTCCCATCATCAAAGTCCTCAGCCCGGCCGCAGTGAAGCTACAGCTGTCAGCTTCACTGCGGATCCATCCTGTCTTTCATGTGTCACGGATTAAGCCCTACCACACCTCACCACTCTGCACCCCTGGACCTGCACCGCCTCCTGCCCGGATCATCGACGGGGAGCCGGCATGGACCGTGCGTCGGCTCCTGGACGTCCGTCGTAAGGGTCGGGGGTTCCAGTATCTGGTGGACTGGGAGGGGTATGGCCCAGAGGAACGCTCCTGGGTGAAGAGGAGCTTCATCCTGGACCCGGCCCTCCTGGCCGACTTCTACGCCCGGCACCCGGACAAACCTGGTCGGTCGCCAGCAGGCGCCCGTTGAGGGGGGGGGGGTCCTGTTGTGTGGGCCGCTGAAGAAGAGGTACTGCTGGCCCACCACCACCAGATGGCGCCCTGCTTGGAGTGCGGGCTTCAAGCACGAGAGGGCGCCGAAACCAGTGGAGTGACAGCTGTCACATCATCACCACCAGCTGTCACTCATCTACGTCAACCTCCATAAAAGCCGGACTGCAACTCCACCTCCCCGCCGAGAAATCAGCTACCATACAGGTAATTTCTCTGCTGAATTTAAACTGAATAATAGTCTGATCTCATTTGCAGCCGTTTCCCTGTGACGTATTCCTTATCTGCTGTATTGGCGTTTGGTGTGGACTGCGACGGCTTCGCCTCCCACCCCAACCAGATAAGTGGTTTTCACAGGAGCTGTCTGAGTGTGTTATTGGAGGTGGAGGTTCTCCCTCCTTACTGAACACAGACTGTGGGATTACTGAGTGTGCGAACTCACACTCATCAAAACTGTTTCTGTTCTCTGCCAGCAGTACCGGGTCTGACTGCTGAAGACAGTGGCGACCTGGGGCGCAGGGCTTGGCGGCTCCGGTGTTCTTCAGATCCGTTGGTGGTGGAAGCTGTGTGGGATCCGGCTCTTCTATCTCCAGACGTCTTCTATCTTCGAGCCTGCCACACGTCACCTTGTGTATGTTTGACATTCTGCAATATTGTTATTGTCTGTACTTCGTTGTGCGCTTCACAACATTAAATTGTTGCTCTTTGGCTTATCCATTGTCCGTTCATTAACGCCCCCTGTTGTGGGTCCGTGTCACGACACCTTCCCAACACACAGCAACACATGCACAAAATGTTATCTTTAACGAGGAGAAAAGACAGACAACAGCACAGATAATCAGGTAAATTAATTAAATTATTGTTTAATAGGCGACCATCAGATCTCAGAAGCTAAGCAGAGTGGGTCCTTGTTAGTACTTGGATGGGGGACCTCTTAGGAAGACCAGGGACTGTTTGTTTCTCCAGGTGAAACAAGAGTTGCATCAGGAAGGGCATCCGGCAGAAAAGCTGGTGCCAAGTCTTAATGCACTGTACTGGGTCCACTGTGGTGACCCTGAACAAACGGGAGCAGTTGAAAGAACAACTTTGTTTTTGAGTGACAATAGCCTGCCTCTACTTCCTGTAACTGATCCAAATATCTGAACTATCTAAGATTTTTCACACTGCAAACCCACCAGACCATTATTCAGTTTGATCAGGGCCACAACCACCTTTTTTATCATGGACCAAATTATAGTCTTTTGTTCCTGATTGCGGATTCAGGCAACTTTGACACCTGCTATTTCGGTTTGGACCAAACTGAAAAGACTGAAGTTCCGGTCCAAACAAGGAAGATGTGAAAGCACCTTAAATTTTGACATAAGGTGGACCAGAACTCCTGGATTTTAGAAAAGATTCTCATGTGCTGAAATACTTCAACATGTTGTCTATTTTGGGTGAAATGTACTGAAGAAACCTTCCACCAACACTCAGATGTGGCCTTTATGAACATGACATACCTATATATTTCACTTGGTATAGTTAAATGAAAATCCTAACTGTCTGAAAAATGTTCTAACAGTGAGGTGTGGTTAGGTGCAGCGATGCTGCCATGAGACAACAGACAGTAAACGGCCCAGTTACCACCAAAAAACTGCTTATAACGGGCCAATATTCAGATACACCATGGGTTCACAACTCAAACTTCAACAAAACACAATTGAAAACAAAAACTGAAGATGAGATAAAAATAAACCAAATATAGAAAAACTCAAAAGACTGACAAGATGTTTTGTCCCATATTTATTTTGTAATAGTTGTCGTCCTCCCTGGGTTTGTAGATGGGGAGTACCAAGATGACACGGGCCATAAGAAGGTCCAGGTGCTGCGGTGGGAGATGGAAGAGACTTGGTGGATGGAGATGAAGTAGAATTGGCGCATAATCAAGGTGCTCAACTGCTTCACCTCAGGGAGCTATGGCAGATCCTTGGGTAGACTCATCCACCAGTTGTGGTTGCTGGTCCACTTCTTGAGTATGAAGACAGACTGCGCTCATCAGAAAGCAAGTAACTGAGACTGAATCCTGTTTAAAAATAATCCTTGGAAGCACCTTTCCCAGCACAGACAGCAGTGTAATACCAATATATTTGTTGCAATCCAGGCAATCACAGTTTCCTACCAGAGTGGAACACATCTTCATGCAGCTGGAAGAGATCAGCTCCAATACTGCAGGATGCTGGAGCTTCCCCTCACTCCTTTTGTGATCGCAACAACATGCATCATTTTGCATCCACAATACCCTTTGGCTTGCGCCAAGCATTGGAACACAAACTTTCAGTCACTGCAATGATGGGAGTGAGGCAGACAGATGAGATGTTTAACTTAGGTTAAGAAATGGTATGGTCCACTTTAGGGGTTTTTGAAATCACATTACAAGACTCTGCCAGGCATGAACATGGGAAATAAAGAAGACAACGACGAAGAAGAAGAAGAAGGGTCTTTATTGTCATTGTACATACATACATACATACAATGAAATGTATCCTTTGCATTTAACCCCTCCTAATCCAATCACTAGGAGCAGTGGGCAGCCAGAGTCCGGCAGCCGGGGACCAATTTCAGATGTAGAGACCCTGCCTAGGTCAGGGTCAAAGATACAAGCAGATACTAAATATTTACATATTCTAGACCATCACCTGGTCTAGTGCTTAAGTGCTGGGCTTGAGACCAGAGGATCCTCTGTTCGTATCCCAGCCTGACCGGAAAATCACTAAGGGCCCTTGGGCAAGGTCCAGAAAGTTGCTCCCGGTGTGTAGTGAGTACCGTGTATGCCAGCACCCTCATACTGAGGTGAATGTGAGGCATTATTGTAAAGCACTTTGACCATCTGATGCAGATGGAAAAGTGCTATATAAATGCAGCCCATTTACCATTTACAGGGTTTTACCTCTTTTGGGGGCTCCAAGTCTTATTTAGGATTTACCCCTGTAATTCAAACCATACTGTATCATACTATTTGAGTTATGGTGCATTCCAAACTAGGCGTATATATTGAAATTGTTGAGAGTTGCCAAACTCTTGCTTTAGATTTACAAATAGCCACACGTCTTGCAAACTCTACGATATAGATACATTTCCCTCAGTACGGAAAAGCCAACATTAAACCTGACACTCTGAGGTATCGGTGTCCCATCTTTAGTCAACCTTAGTGGTCAACATTAACTAGCACATAGGCAGAAAAATTAACAGGTTTTGACCTCCTCCCACGCCGGTCAAGAAAAAGGCCTTTGGGGCAAAAGCGTTGTTGGCCTGTTTAGCATAAAATGTGTGAATTAATACCCGGTGATGCAATTATTTTGCAAATAGTTTGCTCGACACTGCAGGTTAGAAAATGCTGAAAACTTTGAAGACCTTTAGCTGGAAGCAAAGCTGGTGTTGGCGCCAGGGGCGTAGGTTTGCATATGGACTATAGGGACAAGTCACAACCATTATTTTGGGATGGCAAAATAGTCCCTACCAATATTTAGCATTTTTTTTATATATCAAAATCATTCACTATTTTTTTGCGAACTCGATACTATAATTTTAGTCGTCACGTTTTGTGTTTTCGATGTGCCAGAGTGACAGGGTTACCATGTTGCAATTTCATTGGCTCACGTTCTTCTCACATGGATGTAAACAAAGCGCATCTCGTGGCAGGCAGTGCTTAATTTGTAAAGTGGGAGGTCCCGGAGCACAGAGGATGGGTGGCTCCGGTGCAGTGTTGCCAGATGTACGATAATTATCGTATTTGTACGATAGTTTTGCCCTCTGTACGATCAATAATGGGAAAAAATCCAATATGTACGATAATTTCAGTTGGTTGCCCAAACACGCATCTCTCTCTGACACCCAAGAATCATTTTGCAGGCGTTGCACTCAGGCGGCATCAAAGACACACCACACACAGGGCTGCTGCTGGCTTTGGCCGCCCGGGACAAAGTCATTTGAAAGCCCGCCCCCTCTCTATACAAGTCCCATCCAATCTCTGCCGTGACAGGAAGATTCCCCAGCCAACATCTTTTTTTTTTTTCTTCAAAACTTTATTTCAACAAATGCAATAACAAACGAACAAAACACAAGAGCAAAGAGATATACAAGAAAAATTAAAAAAAAAGGTTCAAGTTCCTTATGGAGGTGTCAACATTTTTTCTGTGTTCAACAAAATCTGCACAAGTGGCCATGGCATCGGATGACGACAGCGACCTCAAGGTTGAATTCGACTCTTTCTAGTCTGGTAATTGACACGTTTGTGTCCCTTCACAGAAAAAAAAAAAATCTTTCTAGTCTGGTAGTGCATTTGCTTGTGCATTTGTGTTCTTTCTGTGCCATAGTTTCCCCATTACTATAATTACTGTTTAAAAATGTGACAAAATTCTTTGTAAATTAAAAAAAAAAACAAAACGCAAAAATAGCTACGTTGTATGCGCTTTGTTTGTGTACGATAATTTCTCCCAAAATACGATAATTTTGCGGTTTTGGTACGATAGTTTCATATTTCATATCTGGCAACACTGCTCTGGTGCAGAAAAACAAGAAGGGCGGGGCTTGCGAACAATGCTGTGCGCCACACTTAAAATAAACTGCACACCCACACAAACACATCTTCACAAATGACACTAACACCCTGCCTTTTCCTCAAAAATTACTACATTTATGTTTGCTGTCTGTCTCTGTACTTTTCTGTCAGTTTTGCGCTCTTTTTCATACTTTTCCCTCGTTTCAAAAGTCACCGAACGCACTTTACCATAATATATGCAACATATAGCATACTGTTGGAAAGCACGGGTTTTTGGCTTGCTGTCAGTGTTGAAATTTTTCAGAGTGAGGGCTTACATGAGAACTTACGGTAATGAGAATCAGCGGCGCACTAGTGTGAAACTTCCGTGTTTTTCCTCTGCGTTATGACATCACAGGCTTACGTTTACCGTAATACACCATATATGTTATTGGAAATCCCTTTTTTTTTCTTTTTTTTTTTTTTTGGCAAATTAGATTGCCAGATACCTACAACTGCATTATTGATGAAGAGAATAGATTATACATCTTGGTTGCAAAAACTTTTTTTTTTTTTTTTTTTTAAGCTCCACAAGTATATTTTTTGTTGTTGTCTTGTTCTCTCAGGTGTAGGCCTATAGAATAGATTCCTGATTTTGGGTGCAATTTTGTTATTTAAGCTATTTGTTTGTTTGCCTACACACTTAATATTGTAAATAAAGTGTTAAATTATTCAGCATTATGTCGTCATATGTTATGTATTATGCTGTACTTGTGCGTCTAATGGTATGAGTGGGTTAGGGGGTGATGGTGGGCAGGGGGGCCGGGGGTGGTATTGTCCCTACCAAAGCTGAGACCAAACCTACGCCCTTGGTTGGCGCTAATTACAGATAACAGCATGGCGTGGAATACTTGAAATGATGTTACACTGAATGTGTTGTTTCCACCCTCAAGATTCGTACGCGTCACTGTTTCTGTTTGAATGGTTGTGAAATTGGTCTGAACTATTTCTTTTAGCTGAAGTACAATTAAAACATTCCATCCTCGTATCACACGACACAGCGTTATGATTGCGATGATTCGGGTTCAATCCCACCTTGCTGTCTTTTGCCCGTTTGGTTCAGACAATCGTCTTTACCCATAATCCCTCTGCTGATTCCTTTCACTTTCTTTCACCTGATTAGAATTTCTGCTGTGGCCTCTGGGATTGGACGATTTCAACATATTTTATTTAACTGCTTTTGTAAGCCCTAATATTCAGCAGCTGTGATCTATGGCTGAATTACAATTTTCAGGGTCAAGGAGGGACTCGACTGTGGAAATGGGGGGTGGGTGCAACTGCTGTGCTGATGGTGGAGTATTGGGGGGGCACTCAGAAAAAGGAAGAATCTCCCGAGTTGTCTTTAAAAATAAATGAGAAAATGGGTAATCCCAGAGTCGCAGCATGAAAAGAGGTAAAATCAATATGGCCTCTCAATTCACCGGGGCCCCTCACAAGTCCTTGAGATGAACAAAAAGTTGTGCAATTTGTTGCCACGTCCACACATCTCAATAAAGATACTTGTGTGTGTGCTTGCAAGGCTGCATGTGCACTGATGAGGACGCACACAAAGTGACAAAGTTCACCTGGAGCGGGTGCAAACTACTGCTGCAGGATGCCATTCTGCAGAGACGCTCCCTTAAATGATTGGAATTAATGCTGGAAATAATGATATCCCCCCCCACTTCCCCAAAAGTGTTGTTCCACCAATGAAACATCAGCCCATAAAATGATACTCTGACTTATGAAGGCAGCATTTTTACTATATCTGCATTTTTCAAAAACACCACTGGAAATCTCAGACTGGAAAATGACGCTGCAGGAGCCGTTTGAAAAGTTCATGCTGACATTCCTGAGCTCATATTCCAACATTCCTCAGGTGAGGTAAAATTTAAGTTGATCCTTTAACATGAAGGATGTTTAAATGTACTTTTTTTTTAAATTTAATGAAAATCTGGTTTGTTCATCATTACAACACTACAGTTTGGCACTTGTATTGGGAGGAACGTTCGCACCAACACTGTGACTGTGTGGAATGTTTCTCTGGGTATGTGCCAGCACACAGGCACCTCAGCGTCAAGGATCCCAGCAACTGGAAAAGGCCAAGGACATGTCCATCTTTTTACTTGATTGCAGGATAGATGGCTACTTTCAAAAAATTAAGCCTGCCTTGTGTTTCTGGAAGTTAAGTATTATTGACAACTATTGAAAAACTGTTCCGTGTGCGAGATGTTTTGACAGACAGTTTATTTTAACAGTCACCTTTCAGACTTTTTTGTGAGAGGACAGAGGTAATTATGCAGCATTTGGACATCAGTCTTTTGAATGAAACAGCTGGTCCGGATGTGCTGAAATCATCAGGAATGTCTGTCAACAGCCCATCCAGAAAGTATTCACAGTGCTTCACTTTTTTCCACATTTTTTTTTTTACCTCAAAATTCTACTCACAACACCCCATAATGACAACATGAAAAAGCTTTATTTGAAATATTTGCAAATTTAAAGATAAAAAAAAAAATCATATGCACTCACACCCTTTGCTCAATACTTTGTTGATGCACCTTTGGCAACAATTACAGCCTCAAATCTTCTTGAATATGATGCCACAAGCTTGGTGCCCCTATCTTTGGCAGTTTTGCCCATTCTTCTTTGCAGCACCTCTCAAGCTCCATCAGGTTGGATGGGGAGTGTCAGTGCACAGCCATTTTCAGATCTCTACAGAGATGTTCAATCAGATTCAGGTCTGGGCACTGGCTGGACCACTCAAGGACATTCACAGAGTTGTCCTGAAGCCACTCCTTTGATATCTTGGCTGTGTGTTTAGGGTCATTGTCCTGCTGAAGGATGAACCGTCACCTTAGTCTGAGGTCCACAGTGCTCTGGAGCAGGTTTTCATCCAGGATTTCTCTGTAAATTGCTGCATTCATCTTTCCCTCAATTCTGACTAGTCTCCCAGTTCCTGCTGCTGAAAAACATCCCCACAGCATGATGGTGCCACCACCATGCTTCACTGTAGGGATGGTGTCTGGTTTCCTCCAAACATGATGCCTGGCATTCATGCCAAACAGTTCAGTCATTCTCTCATCAGACCAGAGAATATTGTGTCTCGTGGTCTGAGAGTCCTTCAGGTGTCTTTTGGTAAACTCCAGGCAGGCTGCCATCTGCCTTTTATTAAGGAGTCTCTTCTGTCTGGCCACTCTAACAGGCCTGATTGGTGGATTACTGCAGAGATGGTTGTCCTTCTGGAAGGTTCTCCTCTCTCCACAGTTGAATGCTGGAGCTCTGACAGACTGACCATCGGGTTCTTGGTCACCTCCCTGACTAAGGCTCTTCTCCCCCGATTGCTCAGTTTAGACGGTGGCCAGCTCTAGGAAGAGTCATAGTGGTTCCGAACCTCTACCATTTACAGATGATGGAGGCCACTGTGCTCATTAGGACCTTTAAAGCAGCAGAAATGTTTTTGTACCCTTCCCCAGATTTGTGCCTCGAGACAATCCCGTCTGAGGTCTACAGACAGTTCCTTTGACTTCATGCTTGGTTTGTGCTCTGACATGCACTGTCAACTGTGGGACCTTATACTCATATGTAGACAGGTGTGTGCCTTTCCAAATCATCTCTAATCAACAGAATTTACCCCAGGTGGACTCCAATTAAGCTGTTGAAAGATCTCAAGGATGATCAGTGGAAACAGGATACACCAGAGTTCAATTTCAAGCTTCACAGTAAAGGCTGTGAATACTTATATACACGATTTATTTGTTTTTAAATTTTTAATAAATTTGCAAAAGAATCACAAAACAATATTTCACACTGTCATTATGGGGTATTATCTGTAAAATTTTGAGGAATAAAATTAAATTCATCCATTTTGGAATAAGTCTGAAACATAATAAAATGTGGAAAAAATGAAGCCCTCTGAATACTTTACGGATACACAGTATGGCACCTTGGCATGGATGTAATATGTGGGAACTGTTGATGTTTTGTGAAACATGAAAATGCGAACACATCCCGTGGTACGCAAGTTAATATGTTCTGAGCACTATTCTGGCTAAAACTTGACAAATGGATAAAACCAGTTTCTCATGAAGATGTTTTGTCTCAGTTTTTTATTATTTCAATTATTTCTTGAGGAATCCTCCAAATGTGAACATCAATAGGAACCAACAGAGGCAAGAGTCTCTCCTCTACGTGGCAAAAATATCACAAAGGTGAAAAGACAGAGATGGAAGTCTTATGGGTGTGGTTGACTCCATAGCTGGAAACAGCCAGACGCCCACATTAAATCTGGCTGTGGCAGACAGATGGTTACTTTCGAGATGTGAGGAAGTATCAGTTGTCTGCTTGTGTGGTTGCCCTCAAAGGATCCAAGGTGGTTCTGTGGTCTGGTGGATATGGCAATTTGTGGCACCAGAACATGCCGTCAGACTTGACCTGAATCCACATGCCAGCTTGCAGTATACTACAACTCAAAATAAGACCCTGTTTCCACTTCCTGTCCTATGATGAGAAAACTGGCAGGCGAGATCTGAGATTGGACGCCCTCTCATGAATATTTAACTGCTACAATCATCTGATGGAGTGGAGGTTAGTTAGATGGACTCCAGGCGGGATTTGGGCAGAGGTGAAAAGGTGCGTACTCTTGAGTGAACGTTGCATGCATTCTTCTCTCCATCTCACATCTACCTGAGCCTCACGCAGGTGAGGCACTTCACAAAGAATGAATGTACCAGCTTCTACATCCATTCGTCTGTCCATCCATCCCCCACTCCGTCACCCCTCTCCTCTTTGCTGTCATGCAAAGTAATACCCCCCCCCCCCCAAACTCAGTTCATTAACGAGCTCTTCAGTAGCCTGTCATGGCAGATGTGCTCCATCAAAGCTGATCGACTCCTCGTTTTTCTAGAAAGATGTCGCGGGTTATCACCGCGCGCTCAGATCTCCAGCTACGGGAGGAGCGTGACTGGCAGGCCGTCTTTTGAAGACAGTGATTCCTCCACTGATGCCTCCCAGTTGGAAATTTAGAATCGTGTCTGCTAAGACACCGTATGCAAAGTAAATTACTACACAGAGGCGAGCCCGACTAATCCCGCCTCTTTCTCGTGCTCAGAAAGTCCAGGTGACTGCCTGCCTCCTAGGCATCGCCAGCCTCGTTTGCACTCATCTACACTTTTCTGTTTGTTCGTACCGTTCCGTCATTCACCCGCCTTTGAAATTAAGAGCTATGGGGGTGGGTGCAAAGCACAAATCTAATCTACCTTTGGTGCGTCCATTGCTGTCATTCTTGTGAACTGATCGCGGGGGGGGGGGGGGGGGGGGGTATTCAAAACAGTTAAGGCAAAACAAAAACACATGGAACATCTTAGTGACAACACCTATGATCATATAGTTGCATCTGCTGTGTATTAACACAAAACAGCAACTATTTTTCCCTCAGAACCTTTGATGACAAAAACTGGTACTGCATCATTTATAATGATGCTGCATTCGAAATATAGAAGCAGGAAACAAAATATATGAAATTAAATTGCAGTTCTCAAACATGATACAGACACATACGTACACTGTAAACGTCATGACTTAAAACATTTCTTTAATCTTTAATTTGTAATATGTATATGTCGAGGACATGATGAGTGAAGCTCTTCAACATCTCACTATCTCATTTAGGTCCTTCAGACTTTTTCTTTTTTTGAGTAAATGCTTCAGTGGAGCATGAGATTCCCCGTCTTTTATTTATTTTTTTTGCCTTTCAGCTTCCGGGGGTGCTCTGCTCCCTAGACCCCCCACCTTTTTAAGCATTTTTCTTTTTTGCCTACAATATGGCCAAATGATCATATTGCAATATTGTTATATCAATATGATATACAATATGACTATGATTTCACACAAAGTGCAGCAACAGTGAAAAACATTCTTAACAAAACAGTAATAATACCACAATCATCATAAGCTTAGGATACAGTGCCCTCCAAAAGTATTGGAACATTTGATATTTCACACATATTATGGATGAAAGATTAAAAAAAGAACATAAGATTATAAAATCAAACCTTCACTGTGCCTTGTGATAGAATCACTACGATGACCACTCCAAGATGGTGGCTGCATTTCTTGCGCCTCAGCAACCAATGCGGTGTCTACTCCTCTTTATAATGTCTATGTTCGTCTACCGTCGGATTGTGGCTTTGTCCCCACTGGGGGGATTTTTTTGTGCCATTTCCGGTTTGTGCCTTCATTTACCAAAAATAGATTGCGCGGCGCTCCGCTCATGTTACAACATTGAAGAACAACTGACAAAGCCACTACTGCTGTTGTGACTAGCTTGTTACCCAATGAACCAGCTAGATTAGCGTGCTAGATATTTACATGTGCTCGAAAAAGGCTAATATATTAATAGGTTGATGTTATACTGGTTAATATTTAGGGGTGCTTATTAGCAGAAATGGAATATAGTATTCATAACCATCTGTTGATTAGTGTGTCATTACCTCAGTGTGTTTTCATGATCTCAGAAAGAGTCCTTCACATCTACGAGGGAGGTGCTCACCTTGAGGAGGCCGCCATATTGCACCACCATATTGATACAGTATTCCAAAAGCAGTGGTGGGCACAGCTAACCTAAAAGTTAGCTTCAATAACCATTAAGCCACTAACTGAAAAGTTAACTTTTATAACACTAAACCGATGAGCTGCTAAAGAAATTAGCAGACGTTACCGCTAACCACTAGTGACTTGGTCGTGGCCACATCTGTCAACTGATAAGCCAGTTTGAAGTTTAAGTGCCACAGGGGCTGCAGGATGACAAACACAAAATGAACACATGAAAAATAAATAAACAAAAAATAAAAACCCAAACACTGTCACCGTCTTTATAAAAAGCACTAAACTGCAGTATTAGAAGTCAGTTTATCTGTATATTATATATTTATAAACCGTTAACGGCGCTGTGTCCTCAAACACGGTCATCGTCTTTATAAAAAGTAGTAAATGGCAGTTTAAGTCACAGTTTATGTCTGTATTATATTTATAAGCACAGGAACAACCCAACCGTGTTGAACAACCCAACAAGACTGGTAAATTCGACACCTCAACCATTGCATTGAGCTTCCCCACCGAAGAAAACCCACATAAGTTTTGCTTTAACATGAAAATACAGTAATAAATGTCTTTTCACTTTAAAAAAGTAAAGATTTGTATGTACACGCTTTAAAACAGACACTAATCGATTTACGCCACGGGAGCTTATCTCGACAGAACACTGACTTGACTGTTGCAGACACACAACAGACAAGAACTAACATGTATGATTTTAGGGTTTACAAATGTTTTTGACCGTTAAACTTTCCTCACTTTACCAGCCAAAAATAAAAAGTTAGCAGACTGAAAGTTAGCGGAACTAAATTCAGCGGAAGATAATTGGTCCACTGATAGTTTTCAAAGTTAGCTGAAAAGCTAATCCACTAATTAAAAACGTTAGCGTCGCTAATTAGCGGTTAGCAGAACTGTGCCCACCACTGCCCAAAAGATACATACATACTACTACTACTCAAATTTTGCAGCACGTCCGCAGGACTGGGGGGGGGCACCTGCGACTTATCCCTTATCTTGTCTACTGGTAGCTAGTGCAGGCTAACAACTTTGAGAATGGAGGATCATACATATTGCTCATCACTCCAGAAGGCAAAGAAGCAAAAATTCCCATCATAAAACAAGTGAAAATGTGAAGCGAAACAAAATCCTGACTGCATAATGTAATCTGCAACCTCACCACTAGATGACACTAAATCACACACACTGCAGCTTTAAAGAATTTGCAGATATTTGCACATCGTAGTTTGTAATTCACATATATACTTATTGAAAAATGTTTACTCATTGCGACTACGAAGCACTGATGAGTTTGCATTCTATGGAGCTGCAGTTGGCTTTTAGACAACTTATTACTCTTGGATGCATTCAATTAGTTCTTAAATTGTTTGTACTCCTATACAACCATGTTGTTGGTTGTTTTGTAAAACAGACTGCTAGAACTTGTGGTGCTCGGAAGTGAAGGCATAGTTTGAGTCGAAAAGTTCACCTCACAGCACACTGGTCAAAATCAGAGTGAGTAATCAGGAAGCCAAACAACTGAACCTCTGACAGAGGGAAAATATAATCTTTTGGTTTACGTAAAACATTTGTTAAGATTCAGTCACTAAAGACATAACTACTGAAAAGCTGAGAACAGCCATACATATTGAAACTGTAGGGGAAACCGGGGCACGGTGAATCACGGGGCACAGTGAATCAGTAGCTATATCTGCAAAACTACATATATATTTGCAGCAGTTATGCCATATTTTTATGCATAAAGACATCCCTCTTATAAATTAGTCTTTTGTTTTTGGATACATTAAAGGTAAAACTAAGTGGCAAGTGAAGTCAGTTTTTTCCTATCAAAAGTAAATTTTGTGGATATCAGTGTCTTTGTATTTATGTTTCACAACAGAGGAAAGGTGGCCCCCAAAATTGTTATTAGTTACAAGACTGAGTCCCCATCCAACTGATGAGTTGGGTTGGGGGGGGGGGGGGGGGGGGTGTTGACATGTTGCTCAGCATAAATCACCACAATCAGGAAAGGTCTGTGGAACATGTTCAAAATTTTTTAGGGAATGCAGCTGGGAGTCCAACTTGCATTCAACTCTGGGTGACCCCGGTGCAGGCTTGATAAAACTTTGCATCGAATTTTCACACTATGCATGGGAAGAATTACCATGAGATATGGAGTTGAGAATGGAGTATACACCAAGTTCACCCAAACTCAGCGTTCCAGTCAAAGCTCAAACCCTCAAGACCAAGGCCAGGCTTCGACTCCCAAGGCTCAGGCTAAGGCACTGGCCACTCAATGTCAAGGGCAAGGCATCCAAAACCAAAGTCACGGCCAGTTGGTAAGGTTAGACCTTACCCATGTGAGATGCCCTGACACAGTTCTGTTGCGATTTGGTACTATACAAATAAACTGAACTGAACTGAAGGATAAGACTTGGAAAAAAAAGAGCTTCAAGGCCACTGAGCATTAGGCACCACCACACTACCCAGAGATTCCTTGAGTTGACCTGGGTCTGCCCTAGGCCATCCTGAGCCACATCATGGGCGGGGCAGAGGCAGTTGAGAGTCTGATGAACTCTGGCGGGTGGGGTGAGATTTCCCAACTTTTGGTGATAGACCTGCTTACAAAGACTCAGCACCAAATGCTGCCAGGCAACACACTTGGGGTAACTGGTCAAAGTTCACCAAGTTGCAACTTGGTCCATCCCAGAAATGAAATGTCACAAAACTAGACCAGGTGTGAAAGTTGCTTTAATGTCAGTTCAAATCGTGTCACCATATTTCTATTAGTTCCACATCCAGAGGTTTCTAGAGCTTCTTCTCTAGCGCGGCCTCAAAAACAAAGAGGTGTGGTGCTGCGACAGGTTTTTACTAACAGTCCTGCCTTCTATACTCCCAAAGTATTTTTTCACACTGTGGACAGAAATGCTACGACGCAGCATTCTGGGATAATGGTTGGTCCAACTGTCATATGGACGTATGCATTGCTCTATCACACACAGATATTTAGCATAACATTTTACGCCAAGCGCCCCAGCTCTATGTCAATATCTCAATCACAGCGAGGCGTGTCATGCGCATGCAGACAGCCATGTATGCATGGCCACAGCCTTCGTGACAGACTCGAATAATGGGAGGCATTATCGTCCCTTTGTGGACACAACACCATTAAAATGGTCAACGGCGCTGACGGGGACGAAAGAAAAGACAGATAAAGGGCTGAGGAGAGAAAGAAAGCCATTCTGCTCAAGCTGGTGGCGTGCACAAACGGAGAAGACGGCTACGCTTCCAACAGCCGTACACTAGATTGTGTGTCTTTTTCCTTCCTTGGGTTCAACACAGACGCCAGAGTGTGTGTGTTCTTTTTGAGTGTGCGCTTGTGTCGAACAGTAGAAGTTTCATTGTACTTCTCTCAAACGGTGCTATTGTGGATTTTCCTTCGGTAGCTGTTGTTTGTAGGCCTGCTTTAATGTATGTGTCTCTTGGCGGGTGGGGGTTGGTGGACGAGTCTCATGGACACTCCTGGAAATGAAGCGCACACCCTCCCGTCGTGATCTCACCGCTGGAGCCATTTATCCCGTTTAAGACCCGCCCTTCGCCGGGGGGACAGACAGCTCAAACGATCCTTGTCACGATCCCTTGTCTTCTTAAATGGCTGACAAACATCGGGCGTTTTGTAATGGTGGCGCATCACAAAGAACACAAGTCGAAGAACCGCCCCTTGTTTTCACAGTTTCGCGGAAAACGGTGTAGGGGGAAGAGAAGCTGCTTGGGGCGCCGCGTTATCGGGACAGGTAAAAGATGGAGGTGTTTGAGAAACGATTCCTCTTGAAAGTAATTCTTGTTGATGAAGTGGGAGATCAAAAACCTTCACTGTGTGATCACATGTGTTATCGTTACCACACGACACTGGGAATGGCGGGGCGTGGAGCTCTCACAGGATGTGGCTGGGTGCAGAAAATGAACAGGGACACCCAAACACGAGATCCTTTCTCCGGCAAACAGGAGAAGTTTCAGAATCACTTTACAGATATCAAATAATTAATTGCTCTCCCCTCACGCTCACCTGCCACCCCCCCCCCCCCCCCCCCACCCCGCTTCTCCCTCTATGTCTGTATGGAAGACGCGGCTCCAGTCACTTAAGAAGGGTTAACACCCGTCTAAATTAAATATTAAAAGGTGTCTGTACCTGCTGCTATTGTTGCCCCTTGGAATAAGATATAACCTATTTTGACAAGTTTTTTATCCTCAGCCTTCAGCGGCGAGACGCTTGTCGAAAACCAAATCAGTGAGCATGGGAGGTGGTGAGGGGCGGGGGTGGGGGGCAACTGATGAATAATCCAGTTCATATTCCAAAGACACATGCCGCTCAGAGGAAAAGGAAGAAAGGGACGAAGAGAGGGAGAGAAATGGACAGAGTAGTGTGGATAAAAACAGAGGGATGAGGGGGGAAAAAAAGAGAGCAAAAGGGGGAAAAAATAAAGGAGGAGAGGCAGACGATAGCCGACCTCTGCCAAGATATCACATGACAGTGCTCCAGTTTAAATAATAAAACAGGACGGGGGGGGGCTCCAAACAAATCGTTATCTCTCCGCCTCCCTGCATCTACCCGTACTTTTGCCCCTCCCTCCCTTTCCCGCCATTTAAAAACTTGTTTTAATGCCATTTCTTAATGAACATAATAGCTAGGCGCTAATAATGAAAAGAAAATAAAAACATCTAAAAACGGGGGGGGGGGGCCCCTGAGTTGTCGCTGGCGCTCAATTATTTCCTTGTCAAGTGGGTCTGTTTTTAATGAGGCCCTGTGGGACTGACGTCTGTCAGTCAGCCCTGACTTTTTGACACCATTACAACTTCAAATAGAAGCCGTCGCCACGCTGCCTTCCACCGCTCGCTCGCTAGCTACTGCTCCGTTCATCTGACAGGCTGGGGGGGGGGGGGGAAGAAAAGGTGGCAGCAGAGGTGGTGGTGGTGGGGTTGGTGGGGGGGCTAAAAAGAGAGAGAGGAAGAGCAGAGCACATATTTGGCGTGTAGGTAAGATGCTCCTTCCTTCTCCATCTTTTTTTCCTTCCTGTTTTCATTATTCCTCGACTTTAATGATAACTCTTGGTGGGTCGGCCCTGCGTGGTACGGTCACAGGCGCACTGTTTTGTCGGTCGTTAATTTGAGGCTTTGAAGCAGGCGGCGGCGCTGCGGCTGGCGAAGGCTTGTGGGGGGTGTGGGTGTGTGCTGGGGGGGCACTTCGTCACCCTGACACCCCCCGTATCTACAAAAATGAAGACCGTGGCCCTGAAACAGAATAGCAAATGTCCTCGCCAGGAAGCGCCACACCGACCACAGGAAACGGCGCGTGCACACTCCGTCACACACGTGTGTGAGTGTGTGTGCGTTTGAGATGCGCAGCGCAGTACCTCCATGCTTCTTTATTTCCCAAATTCCTCAAACATGCTCTGAGAATTTACATTTTCCAAGACACCCCCCAGCTGCCCCCCTCCGCACTCCAAACCACCAGAAGAACGACTTCCCGCTGAAGAATTAAACGCACACTCTTCAAGCACCTGGAAATACATCATCATCCCATGAACACACACACACACACACACACACACACACACACACACACACACACACACACACACACACACACACACACACACACACACACACACACACACACACACACACAGAAAACAAGCAGCGGATCTGATGGCAAAACATGACAAGAAAAATAGGAGGAGGAGAATAAAATTACAAATCAACACATTTCACCCCAAAACAAAGAAAAAAAAAAAAGTTTGTTCGAGTTCATTCTAATTACACAAAATATACAGTTTGAGCACAAACATTTTTAATGGAAAAAGAATCATTTATGTATTTATAAATAAATAGTAAGACAATCACATGTAATGATCAGAAAAACAAAACACTATACATTACGTAGATGTGACTATTAATACATACAGGAAGAAGCCTAAAATATTCCACACTGACAGGTACAATATATTAAAATAGTCTGTGGGGACTCACGTCTCTGTTCATGTCAGATTTATGAACTAAATGTGCCGAGAAAAATCAACATTGTATCGGAAAATAATTAAGTTCTTTTTCTATTTTTCTACATTCAAACTCTTAAAATGTTTGTTTAATGTTTCATTATTTTGTTTGTGTGTGATTATTGGGAAACAAACCAACACTTTTCACATCGATCGAACTGTCCTCGACCTTTACATGTGCGCCCGCTGTTTCAGTGCAGTTCGTCTATTTTGGGCTGTGCAAAGCTTTTTAAAGGAGTGTGAACAGCTTATCTTATCTGAAGGCGCCGTCCTCTGAGCTACATGAACAGATGAATCATTTAGCTACAGACGCTCATACATACAACACTCTGTGTGTGTGTGTGTGTGTGTGTGTGTGTGTGTGTCAACTGTTGGTGTTGACAACAAACACTGTGGGTCCATCACACCATCACGGTCACGCGTGTGCACATGTCAGAACATACAACCTGTCCCTCACATTAAATGACATTTGAGCTAATCTCCAACACGCCACAGCAACGGAAAAAAAAGAAAAAAAAAGAAGCTGAATCAGTTTGGATTTACAGAAAAAGTTGGTCAGGAAGTGGCCAGGCTATAAACGGCACTAATTACTTATACAACCCCTGGCAATAATTATGGAATCACTGGCCTCTGAGGATTCTCATTCAGTTGTTTAATTTTATAGAAAAAAAGCATATCACAGACATGACGCAAAACTAAAGTCATTTCAAATGGCAACTTTCTGGCTTTAAGAAACACTATAAGAAATCAGGAAAAATAATTGTGGCAGTCAGTAACGGTTACTTTTTTAGATCAAGCAGAGGGAAAAAAAATATGGACTCACTCAATTCTGAGGAATAAATTATGGAATCACCCTGTAAATTTTCATCCCCAAAACTAACACCTGAATCAAATCAGATCTGCTCGTTAGTCTGCATCTAAAAAAGAGTGATCACACCTTGGAGAGCTGTTGCACCAAGTGGACTGACATGAATCATGGCTCCAACACGAGAGATGTCAACTGAAACAAAGGAGAGGATTATCAAACTCTTAAAAGAGGGTAAATCATCACACAATGTTGCAAAAGATGTTGGTTGTTCACAGTCAGCTGTGTCTAAACTCTGGACCAAATACAAACAACATGGGAAGGTTGTTAAAGGCAAACATACTGGTAGACCAAGGAAAACATCAAAGCTGTTGTGTCTTGGGGGGCTTGGATGGATACTGTTTTGCGGTTTTTGTGTTTGTTTTCCTTCCCAGGTGGTTTGGGGTTGATCTCTGGGGAGAATGTGCTGCAGAAGAGTCTCTCACCTCCGTCACGGTGATCTGCTGCACCTGTTGCACTCACGTGCGATTCTCTAATCGGGACGATCTACGACACCTGTGACATTCGCGTGCAGTTCTAAGGACTCTCAGCTGGTACCAATGAAGAGATGAAGAACTGCATTTAAGCCAGCAGTGATCTGGGCTTAGGGGCAGGAGAATACGACCATGTGACGATCGTTTGAGGACGCTGAGGGCCGCTCCAGAAGCTGACATTACGCCTGTGAAGGAGGACGAGGGTGAGAGGCAAGCGCTGTCAGCACACGTCAGAGAGTACAGTCTTGGGAAAAGCCACCTGGGGGGTGTTGGCGGAACTCCTGAGTCCAGAATGTTCGGGCTCCAATCTGTTGAGGCGCTGGGAGAGCGCGCCGCCTCTTCACCCCACCAGACATTTATTTTGTATTGCACAGTGGGAAGAAAAATAAATTTGTTTCTTTTGGAACTGCTTCTGGTTATTTACTGCTGGGTTCAGTCAGACGCTGGACCGCTCCTCAACCTGCGTCCAGACCATAACAAAAGCGTCAAGACAGAAAACTTAAAGCAATATGTCTCAAAAATCGAAAATGCACAACAAAACAAATGAGGAACGAATGGGAGGAAACTGGAGCCAACGTCTGTGACCGAAGCTAAACGAAACCCATCATTAACACCTAAACAGAAAAAAACAAGGTTACAATGGGCTAAGGAAAAGCAATCGTGGACTGTGGATGACTGGGTGAAAGTCATATTCAGCGATGAATCTCGAATCTGCATTGGACAAGGTGATGATGCTGGAACTTTTGTTTGGTGCCATTCCAATGAGATTTATAAAGATGACTGCCGGAAGAGAACGTAAATTTCCAGTCATTGATGATATGGGGCTGCATGTCAGGTAAAGGCACTGGGGAGATGGCTGTCATTACATCATCAATAAATGCAGAAGTTTATGTTGACATTTTGGACACTTTTCTTATCCCATCAACTGAAAGGATGTTTGGGGATGAGGAAATCATTTTCCAAGATGATAATGCATCTTGTCATAGAGCAAAAACTGTGAAAACATTCCTTGCAAAAAGACACATAGGGTCAATGTCATTGCCTGCAAATAGTCCGGATCTTAATCCAACTGAAAATCTTTGGTGGAAGTTGAATAAAATGGTCCATGACAAGGCTCCAACCTGCAAATCTGATCTGGCAACAGCAATCAGAGAAAGTTGGAGCCAGATTGATGAAGAGTAAAAGTTTGTCACTCATTAAGTCCATGCCTCAGAGACTGCAAGCTGTTATAAAAGCCAGAGGTGGTGCAACAAAATACTAGTGATGCGTTGGAGCGTTCTTTTGTTTTTCATGATTCCATAATTTTTTCCTCAGAATTGAGTGATTCCATATTTTTTTTCCCTCTGCTTGGTCTAAAAAAGTAACCGTTACTGACTGCCACCATTTTTTTCCCTGATTTCTTATAGTGTTGCTTAAAGCCAGAAAGTTGCCATTTGAAATGACTTTAGTTTTGTGTCATGTCTGTGATCTGCTTTTTTTCTACAAAATTAAACAACTGAATGAACATCCTCCGAGGCCGGTGATTCCATAATTTTTGCCAGGGGTTGTATTTGGGTCATATTAAGAAGTTGAAAAGTGAATTTTATATATACATATATATACAGTAGTGTTCAGAATAATAGTAGTGCTATGTGACTAAAAAGATTAATCCATGTTTTGAGTATATTTCTTACTGTTACATGGGAAACAAGGTACCAGTAGATTCAGTAGATTCTCACAAATCCAACAAGACCAAGCATTCATGATGTGCACATTCTTAAAGCTATGAAATTGGGCTATTAGTAAAATAAAGTAGAAAAGGGAGTGTTCACAATAATAGTAGCATCTGCTGTTGACGCTACAAACTCAAAACTATTATGTTCAAACTGCTTTTTTTAGTAATCCTGTGAATCACTAAACTATATTTAGTTGTATAACCACAGTTTTTCATGATTTCTTCACATCTGCGAGGCATGGAGTCAACCAACTTGTGGCACCTTTCAGCTGTTATTCAACTCCAAGATTCTTTAACAACATTCCACAATTCATTCACATTTCTTGGTTTTGCTTCAGAAACAGCTTTTTTGATGTCACCCCACAAGTTCTCAATTGGATTTAGGTCTGGGGATTGGGCAGGCCACTCCAAAACATTAATTTTGTTGGTTTGGAACCAAGATTTTGCTCGTTTACTAGTGTGCTTGGGGTCATTGTCTTGTTGAAACACCCATTTCAAGGGCATGTCCTCTTCAGCATAAGGCAACATGACCTCTTCAAGTATTTTGACATATCCAAACTGATCCATGATACCTGGTATGCGATATATAGGCCCAACACCATAGTAGGAGAAACCCATGCCCATATCATGATGCTTGCACCACCATGCTTCACTGTCTTCACTGTGAACTGTGGCTTGAATTCAGATTTTGGGGGTCATCTCACAAACTGTCAGCGGCCCTTGGACCCAAAAAAAAAAACAATTTTACTCTCATCAGTCCACAAAATATTCCTCCATTTCTCTTTAGGCCAGTTGATGTGTTCTTTGGCAAATTGTAACCTCTGGTGCACGTCTTTTATTTAACAGAGGGACTTTGCGGGGATTCTTGCAAATAAATTAGCTTCACACACGCGTCTTCTAACTGTCACAGCACTTACAGGTAACTCCAGACTGTCTTTGATCATCCTGGAGCTGATCAATGGATGAGCCTTTGCCATTCTGGTTATTCTTCCATCCATTTTGATAGTTGTTTTCCGTTTTTCTTCCACGTGTCTCTGGTTTTTGTCCATTTTAAAACATTGGAGATCACTGTAGATGAACAGCCTATAATTTTTTCAACCTGCATATAGGTTTTCCCCTCTCCAATCAACTTTTATTTCTTCCAGATTGGATTATTGTAATGTTTTATTTTCTGGCCTGCCGCAGTCTAGCATTCGAGGACTTCAGTTGGTACAGAATGCTGCTGCCAGACTTTTGAAACAAAGTAGAAGGTTTGACCACATTACTCCCATTCTGGCATCCCTTCATTGGCTACCGGTTTCTGGCAGATCGGATTTTAAAGTTTTATTGATGGTTTCTAAAATTGTTCATGGACTGGCACCTTCCTACCTAGCGGACTTGGTTAAGTCGTACGTACCTGCGAGGCCCTTGCGTTCGCAGGGCGCAGGGCTTCTGTGTGTTCCGAGGATAAACAAGAAGTCTGTGGGGTATAGAGCCTTCTCCTACCGTGGTCTGACTCTCTGGAACGATCTACCTGCTGTTATTCGGCAGTCTGACACGGTGGAGACTTTTAAATCAAGACTGAAGACCCACTTTTTTAGACTGTCTTATCATTAATTTAATTTGTTTGTGTTTGCTTTGTAATTTCCTTTTATTCTTCTGTGTTTTATCTTTTTATTGTGCTTTTCTTGCTTTTAATTTTGATTTTAGAGTAATTTGTGTTGTTGTGAATTGTGTGAAGTGCCTTGGGGCGACTTTGTCGTGAGTTGGCGCTATATAAATTAATAAATAAATAAAAAATAAGAATATCTTTTTAATCAAACTAAGCTGTTCTTCTGAACAATGTTTTGAACGTTCCATTTTCCTCAGGCTTTCAAAGAGAAAAGCATGTTCAACAGGTGCTGGCTTCATCCTTAAATAGGGGACACCTGATTCACACCTGTTTGTTCCACAAAATTGACGAACTCACTGACTGAATGCCACACTACTATTATTGTGAACACCCTCTTTTCTACTTTTTTTTTTACTAATAGCCCAATTTCATAGCCTTAAGAGTGTGCATATCATGAATGCTTGGTGTTGTTGGATTTGTGAGAATCTACTGAATGTACTGGTACTTTGTTTCCCATGTAACAATAAGAAATATTCTCAAAACCTGGATTAATCTTTTTAGTCACATAGCACTACTATTATTCTGAACACTACTGTACACACAAACACACACACACACACACACACATATATATATATATATATATATATAAACACAAATAAAAATGTTTCAACTTTGTATTTACAAAAAGTGATGTTGTGGCTTCCCGTGGGTTGTACAGTCGCTAACTTTCCTTCACTGTTTCAACAAACAGATCTGTAAGCCTTTCTTCAAGCTAGCTGCTAGCTAATGCTCAGCTAGCTTAGTAACTGAGTTGTAACCTGGGCAACAAGCTAACAGTTTCGTGAAGAGAATATATTTGTACCCTTCAGTTTTTTCTTAAAACTAAAACTACACTGAGCTGTTTGGAGAATAGTTTAGACTCGGGCAGAACAGGATTTCTGATTTTTTTCTGCTCACTTTACAAACCCATTTCCCAATTCCCAAACGGAAATGAAATGAGGCATTTTCCACATGAGATTTTGTCACGTGGGATTTCTGTCCTTGCCTCTCCCCACACTTCGCATGTAGGGTGTGACACTGGACGTCTCTTCTGTGAATTTTGCATTTCCGTGCTGCAGCACATATTTATGGAGATGCCAAAAAACAAAATCAGCTATCAGTGGGACGGGATGTTTGAGTTACATTATGCTTTAATCAGTAAATATAACAGGACAGATTAATACAACTGTGAGCTGTCCAGGAGGAATAAAATTTTTTAAATACAACTAGGGAAATGAGAACTGTCCATTCAAAAATAAAGACAAAAAAGAAAGAGGACAACTCGAGGCAGCAGTTGACTGACTTCAATACTGAATAGAGCTTTTTCCACATCAACATATTTCTTCTAAATACGCTGCCTACTGCAGTTCTATAGTGAGCAGGTGGTGCTGTGGGACAGGATTTGGACTACCTTCCAGTTGTGTGCTTCGGGACCTTGGACCAGACTATTCCTCTGCATCCCGATCCATCCAGCTGTAAATGGGTACCAGACCCTTCTGGGGAAGTAACCTGCAATAGACGGGGGGAATTGTAGAATTTCATGTGCTTCACATAGCAATATCCAGAGATAAACACCGATGGGGTCTGGACCTGTGTAAGACTTAGTTCTATGTGTTGAAACCATTACGATGCCAAAAATATGAAAGCACTCAGTGGACAGTTTCCCTACTTAAGCCATTTAAGAAGATATCTACATGTGATAGTCTGGAGTGAGAAGAAAACACAGAGATGCTTTTGCATATCAGTGACACTGACCTGTATTCACACATAAGACTGGAATGGAATATTTTTAAAGGGCACCCACGCCTTTCATTGCAGAAAAGCGGCTTTAGATCACATGGCGCTGCTTTCTAATCAAACAGTGGACTCGATTTCCTGGTGTCTCAAAGTTCTTATCCAAGCTTCAACCTCGTGAAATCCATTTGTATATCAGATTTCGATCATTTTCAAATCACAATGCAAAACATCCTTGCCAGATACAGGTATGTGCGTGAATATTAAATCTCTTTGGCCAAATCCAGTGGTTAAAATCCATTTAAATTCACCACCAATGTACTCGTATGACCAGTTTGTAAGGACAACGAAGAAGAATAGAAAGCGCCATAAAAACATCACTCCCCTGTTCCTGTCACAATCCCTGGCGACAGAAAGACGAAGAAAAAAGAAGAAAGAGAAAATTTTTAAAAGGGAGGAACAAATGCAAGCAGGAGAGGAGAGCGAGATTGGGGAGGGGCTTCCTCTCAGGCTTTGGAAACAGTGATTCATGGGGTCCATTTGTCCTAATTACAGTAGAACAACACTTTTGTCGCTATTAATCACGACGTTTGTGTGTTTGCGTTTGTGTCAGGGCATGAGTGAGTGAGTGTGTGTGTGTGTGTGTGTGTGTGAGAAAGTGTGTGCGCTGGGGAAGATCAGTGGCCTCGCAGACTGAAATACATGGCCAGGATGATGGTGACGAGGATGATGGCTCCGAGGACGAAGACCAGGACACGATTCTGGATGATCCTGGAAGAAGACACAAAAAAAAAAAACAGAGAGAGAGAGATCAGGCAGGGTTCACACAAGTCATATTATGTGTGCAGAGAAAAGTGTTTAATGTTAAACTGAACAGCCTCGTGTTTAATAGCCACCATGAGGTCAGCGCATGTGGTATTTACTGGTGTAAGCCTGTTGTAAAGATTTCATGCAGTTGCGCGCACTCGTATGAACGCAGCAAAGTGAGCAAGACGCGAATAAACACGCTGTGACACAGCAGACAGGCTCTAAAAAGTTTATTTGCACAATAAAGTGGAAAAAGTTGCTCAGTAATTTCCTGGAGGCAATAAAAAAAAAAAAAAAAAAAAAAAAAAAATCACTGAATTACTGATGGAATTTGCCATAAAACAACTCGCTCTTTTGCACATTTAAATTTTCCCACTGTGACCTGAGTAAACCCGACAGAAGGTGGTGTTGGTGATGGTGGTGGTGGTGGGGGGCATACGGGTGCTGCATCAGACATATGAGCGATGTATCTGAACTTTTGTGTGTGTGTATGTCCAAAATTCTCCAGAGTTTAGTCCACATCCACGCAGACGTGCAGACAAACGGCCAACCCTCCGCTGCTCCTGACAAATGAGAGAATTATCACATTTGCTGACATGTGGAGAGGCGGGGGTGAGGCCGAGGAGGGGCCAGTGTCCACTCCTCTAAGCAGGAGATGAATAGCCCGTGCTGTGGCCATTTATCACCGGTGAGGGCGGCCGGCTGCCTGCTCAGTCACCCTGCTACCCTCTAAAACCCGACGCCCAGCGCGACAGTCAAACTAACGGCATCCACCAGTCCATCGGCTCCAGCTCAGATCTACAGCCGCCTCCACCAAGGCTGTGGAAGGAACAGAAAGTAAAATACAGTTTATACCCATGTTATATCAAAATCTTGTGTTAAGAGTAACAGTGGATGTTTTTCTCAGGAGGAATAATTCAGCCTTTTTGTTTTAACCTTACACATAGAAAACACAGTTGAGAGGAAAAAAAAATGTTTTGATTCTATCATCTACAGAAAACTACTGAGTAACTTTTACTGCTGATTTGTAATTTGAAAGAAAACTGCACAGATTTTAAAAGTGACCCTACGGTCACATGAGCTACAAATGATGGTGACACTAGAGGTGGGCAGATTGATCCTAATATTGACAATATCGATACCAACGCTGGTATTGATATTGAACGAACCTTGTGTAAAAAGATCGATACTCAAGCTTTGTTTTTCTCTCCCGCACGCACTGATTGTTGCGCACGCAGATTCATCAAAGTCTACTCTCTGTCTGTAAGAGCAGCGCTGCGCTGTGTCACACAACACAGAGCAGCGCACCCTTGTATTGTGGCTTGTCAGCCCTCAACCTCGGGAGATTTTGTTTTAAGTTGTGCTGAGTGATATTTTTGTAAACAAAAATGTTGATTGTGATAATAAAGTATTCTGTTGTCACATACAATGTTTGGTGAAATTCTATCCTAGGTCTTTTGGATCCTTTGGATCTATGAAACTTAAATATGAAAAAGTATCGTATCAGTGATACTGGGCCTGTATTTACTTGGTATCGGATCAATACCAAAATTCCCGGTATCGCCCACCTCTAGGCGACAAGCAGTTGGCTTTATGGCTTAATGGGTGTTCCCGCTGCATCTTCGTAAGATGTCTTGTAAATCACTTCAGAGGTGTTATCTGGTTATAAAAACAGCGTTTTTAGATTTAGAAGGTTTATTTCTCGCTAACTTTTACAAAATATATGAGAAACATATTAGATTTATACAGAAATAAGCTGTTTTGGAGCGTATTCCACCATCTTGGATTATTTTGTCCGAGTGAACAACCAGCTTGTATTATGCTGCCTATTCACTGGGACTGGCAGTCACCATGTCGCGTCACTCAGTATTTGCATTACAAGACATGAAGTCTATTCTGGCCCCACCCAGATGGCAGCAGAGTGACCGCCCACTCTGATTGAAAACAAATGGCAATTCCTCACTTTGCCTCTTTCGCTTTCCGTTGCTTGTAGCTAATGCGACCGTACCCAGGACGTCGTGAGAGAACAGAGAAGTTTCAGAAGAGCTCGGGATCAGCAGTTCATCCGGACATTCCACTGTTAAAGGAGATTTTGTAATGAAAGACGTGCGGATGGATTCGCGCGTCGGCACCCAGCCGCTCATCGCGCAGCGCCACAGCAAAACACCTCCGTTGGAAGCATTACAGGACAAGTTTGAACATGTCCAGCTGTTAAACAATTTCTCGGATACTCACTCGATTGAAAGCCATCGAAAACCGCCTGAATCTTACGAATGGTTATCAACATGGAGGTGTTTTGCTGTGGCGCCGCGCCATGAGCGGCTGGGTGCCGACGCGCGAATCCGTCCGCACGTCTTTCATTACAAAATCTCCTTTAACAGTGGAATGTCCGGATAAACTGCTGATCCCGAGCTCTTCTGAAGCTTCTCTGTTCTCTCACGACGTCCTGGGTCAACAGAGGCGTAAATTTGGAAGTTTTCAGTTTGAAACAGGCTGACAACGGCAGCTCGGGGCGCGGCGCGCCATCCAGCTCCATGGGCAGTCCTTAAAGCGACAGTAACACTCCATAATCTCTCATCAGCCGTTAAAATTTTCACCAAAAACCGTCTGAATTTCTCGAATGGTGTCCACTTGGATGTGCCTTACAGTTTCAGAAAAAAGTTTGATCAAGCAAAGCGCCAGTCTCTCAGGAAGTCAGACAAAGGAATTCCGATGAGGGGGGTGGACCAGTGCTCACTCAAAGCCTGCCCACAGGCGAATGATGAAACCGATAGGCGTGAAAAAACTCCCGCATGTGCACGAGGGTTCAAGCTTGTCTGACGCAATCACACGTGATTCAAATCCATATAGTTTTTAAAAAAAATAAAAAGGTCGGATACTTTTCTAATAGACCTCGTATATGTGCTGTTGACGTAGAAAACCACTCTGTTGCTTATAATTAATTCATTGTGGCCATGTCATTCTTTACATGTGATGATTATACTCAATTGATGTTCCTGAAATAAAAACTACATAGATTATGTTTGTTACAATTGATCGTAACCTATGTACTGAAATTAGGTTTTTTGTCAATTACTCTTAAAAAACACCAGATTGGCTTATTGTTACAATAGAAGTTGAATATAAACTTGGGGTCAAGCAACATTTGGAGCCAAATTTCAAGTCTCTAGGTGTAGTGGTTCTCAAGATATGACATTTTTGTTGATATTTATAAATTAAAATAAATTGAAATAGAAAATTTTTGCAGATTTTTGAACCCGATACCTTCACTGGCTCCGTCCATATGGGCTTTTGGAACCAAATGACCCAAAATTTATCCTGCTATGGTTTATTCCATGTATATTTCCATATTCCATGCAAACATTTATAGATTTCCAAAGTTTTTGAAATAACACCCCTCCCTACTTAAAGGATGACACACATGTAAATTCTAATCCAGGGGTCACCTACCCTGCTCCTGGAGGCCACCTGCACTGCATGTTTTCCACGTCTGCTTGATTAGTTGTGTCTGGTGTTTTCCTAGTTCTTGATTGGCTGAGCACACCTGACTTAGTTAGCAGTGAACAGAGCAGGGAAGATGTGGAAAACACATGGGGCAGGTGCTCTCCAGGATGGACTGCATTTCTATAGCACTTTTCCATCTGCATCAGAAACTCAAAGGCTTTTACAATTATGCCTCACATTCACACAGACACACCGATGTCAGGGTGCTGCCATGCACAGCACTCACTACACACCAAGAACAACTAGGGGATCAAGGACCTTCCCCAAGGGCCCTTAGTGATTTTCTGGAGTAGGGTTGGTGACGTCATGAATAGATGCTGAACCGAACTGGTGTTGGACCAAATTGTTTCACCTTCACAACAAAACTTAATCACATAAAACTTGCATGAGTTGCATGCTGTTTTAGAGTCCTAAAGTCTGTAACCATCGACCTGTAGGCCCTGCTTCCTGTTGGGGGAAAAACAGACTGCATCATTCTGCTGACAAACACTTCTCACTGGATAACGCAAGAACCCTCATAAAAAGCTAATTCAAGATTCATAAGTTGACTATTTACCCTTGAATAAATGCATATGTTATGATGGTGTCATTCACAACAAATATTACCACCTACATATTTATTTCGCCAACATATTTATTCCACTGCTGCTCTTCCAGGTTAAAACCATCCAAATTAATCTGGATTGTTTGTGTTATGTTGCTGAGAGATTCGTGAAAGAATAACACTGAGGACACTGTGGACCACAGCTTCTGATACGCTCAGCGAGCCAACCATTCAAATTAATTACTTCAGTTTAACAACAATTAATGAAAGACTTGCTTATTTTTGCTCGTTTGTGTCAGGAGACAAGAGCGAAGACACAAACAAAAGTGTCTCAATCCCAATGCAGTAAGTGAGAAGACGTAAGTCCTATAGAGGCCCCAAGGCCGTTGTTGCAGGTATTTATCCCCAGATTCCACAGGATGAAGGAGATTAGAGATTATCTTGACACTCACACGAATTTGATCTGTGCAAGATCAAATTTGGCAAACAATCTGCCATGCCAGAGAGTCAATTCGTTGCAAACTCGTACACTGTGCATGGCTTTGTGCAAGTGTGCAAAGAAAACACAATTTTGAAATGTTCAAAATCTCTGGCATGCATTAATTTTGTGAACTACATGTGAACATTGTGCAAACAATTCAAAAACACTGAGTGTAAGTGCGAGTCACGATAACAGAATATTTACAGAGGAATCCTTCAAATCTGGAAAGAAGCACCAAAGTTGGCACAAATACTCCTTAGACATTACTCTTTTGAAAAAACTGAGTAGCCACTTGAATTTTCAGTAGGCGGCCAGGTAGGGGTCAGTTGAAGAATTACACAGGGGTCAAAATTTAAAAATGTTTCAATCATATACCATGTATAGCTTTCAAAATGATTGAAAGAGTAATGTCTAAGGAGTATTTGTGCCAACTTTGGTGCTTCTTTCCAGAAATGAACAATTGTTACAGTTATCTGCTCCACAGCACTGCACATCACAGCGCAGCTTAACTGAACGATTATGACAAGATGTTAAATCTATAATAAACAGAATTTTACAGAGACTCATGAGAAGGAATAAAAATGCAACTGTTTTACCAAGCCATTACAATATAAATATTACAAACTGTAGACGATTCCAAATGCGTTCTCCCCGTCATGAAGCGCACGAGAGAGAGAGAGAGAGAAAGAGAAAGAGAGAGAGAGACAGAGAGAGAGAGAGAAAGAGCTGCAGCTGTAGAAAATTCCTCTGTGATTCCAGAAGCGATTAGAGGTGGTTTCATCAGCCAAATGATTAATCTACTATGAAATAATTCTTTTATATAACACAGTATCAAGAGGCACAAAGCGCAGCATCCAGCGGAACACAGCAGGTCGCACTGGCATGATGAATTGCGCAGATGTGCGGGGGATAAATGCGTGTAAGTGTCAAGGTGCCTCATGACTGCCACTGTACGATGTCAGTGTATCCCACGGTACCGCCCAAGTCAAGGCTTGTGCCTATTTACATTTGGGTGGACTGAGACAATGCAGATGAAGTGTCTTGTCCAAGGACACAAACAGGTAGCGTGACCAGGAATCGAACGCAGGTCTATATATTGATAGCCCAACTCCTTTTCCCACTGACCAACCTACTCTGACCAATGTGGCAAAGACTCCATAAACATAAAAGGATGAGGGCTGAACCACAGCGACATGTAAGTCAATCTGGGGCATTTTATTGGAGGTCAAATCCTGTATGTCTCATCTGAAAAAGAAAAAAAAAAGTCATTAAAAATTGTGAATACATGTCCAGATCTGGATTACCTGAAAATATCTAAATATTTTTCTCCACTTTCTAAAATTCATCCATGATCCAAATAAATAAATAAATAAATAAATAAAGCTCTGTCCCCAACCATGTGAGCTAGCCGCACCAGTCGAGACAGTTAGACGAACAAACAAATCAAGGTGATCACATGTTTCAGGGGCGAGAAATGCTTATACACCGTTCTGTATAATAAATATGGCCATGATAGGTCAGTTTCTTTCCGGTGTTTGGATAAAGCTGAAATGATTTGCTGAATCCAGCTGGGGAGGGAATCCCAGAGAAACCCTAATCAGAGCATGCTTAGCAAGGCCACATCTCCCTCTATTAATTGACATTCATTATTTAGAACGATTATTTATCCCAGCCAAATACCCAGAGGAAGTACTTGTGCATCATGATGTGTGTGTGTGTGTGTGTGTGTGTGTGTGTGTGTGTGGGGAGGATCCAGATTGGCATGCTGTTTGTTAATTTTTCAGTGGGGGGAAAATGGTGAGGGTGTGATTATCAAGGCCTAGGGGTGGAAAACGAACAGGAAGTTAGTTTTATCCTTATGTTGAAGGGGGGGGGGTGTGATTCAACTTGTTAAGAAGGATTTCTTATTTAGCAGCAAACAACGCGGAATAACTTCAAACACTTGGCATTCAAAGCAGGAACGAGTATGACAGTGCTGCAATTTTAGAGCTGTTCCTCATGGGACATATATTTTTAAAATACCTTCTTCTTTTTTTTTTACCCTAAAATGATTCTCTGAACACCAATCTGACGAGACATGTCTCAACCCATAATGTAGAGCAGCAAAGCTATAGTTGTACAGTTAAAACAGAAATGTAACAGATTTAGTTCTTCTGTTTCCTGAAAGAACAACAAAAAAAAAACATTAAAAAAATCCAGCAGATTTAATTTCACAATCCAAACTTTAAGGCCCCTTCACACACAGTACAACTGAAGCCGACTAGCGCATGAAGGAGGAATCGCATGCCATTCGTGAAAAATCTGAGCCACCTCTAACACCTCGTACACCTGTAACCACAACCATTCGATCACACACCAGCGTCCAAAAGACAGCGAGTGCCCTGTGACTGCCTGCTCGATCCCTCTCTTAGCAGGTGTCAGCCAAATTCCAGGTACCACACACGAACATCCAATAACACTTGTGGAGCACCTAGGAAATCTGGTACCATTCTCGCAGTGAGGATGAAAATAGTGAGTAGGTGACCACTTTCGAGCTGGCTGTGAAATGTGTCTAAGTGCCCTACGACTGTGGCACTGCCAAGTAACACGTGGCGTGCCAAAGTGTCGGCTCCCCCGTGGCGTGCATGTTTTGCGCGCTGCCCCTGCAATACATGTGGCGTGTGTGTTTTTGCGCTCCGCCCCTGCAATACATGTGGCGTGTGTGTGTTTCGCGCTCCGCCCCTGCAATACATGTGGCGTGTGTGTGTTTCGCGCTCCGCCCCTGCAATACATGTGGCGTGTGTGTGTTTCGCGCTCCGCCCCTGCAATACATGTGGCGTGTGTGTGTTTCGCGCTCCACCCCTGCAATACATGTGGCGTGTGTGTGTTTCGCGCTCCGCCCCTGCAATACATGTGGCGTGTGTGTTTCGCGCTCCGCCCCTGCAATACATGTGGCGTGTATGTGTTTCGCGCTCCGCCCCTGCAACACATGTGGCGTGTGTGTGTGTGGGGGAGGCACACTTGCATGAAATGCTGCTATGTACACTTAACAAAAATATAAACGCAACACTTTTGGTTTTGCTCCCATTTTGTATGAGATGAACTCAAAGATCTAAAACTTTTTCCACATACACAATATCACCATTTCCCTCAAATATTGTTCACAAACCAGTCTAAATCTGTGATAGTGAGCACTTCTCCTTTGCTGAGATAATCCATCCCACCTCACAGGTGTGCCATATCAAGATGCTGATTAGACACCATGATTAGTGCACAGGTGTGCCTCAGACTGCCCACAATAAAAGGCCACTCTGAAAGGTGCAGTTTTATCACACAGCACAATGCCACAGATGTCGCAAGATTTGAGGGAGCGTGCAATTGGCATGCTTACAGCAGGAATATCAACCAGAGCTGTTGCTCGTGTATTGAATGTTCATTTCTCTACCATAAGCCGTCTCCAAAGGCGTTTCAGAGAATTTGGCAGTACATCCAACCAGCCTCACAACCGCAGACCACGTGTAACCACACCAGCCCAGGACCTCCACATCCAGCATGTTCACCTCCAAGATCGTCTGAGACCAGCCACTCGGACAGCTGCTGAAACAATCGGTTTGCATAACCAAAGAATTTCTGCACAAACTGTCAGAAACCGTCTCAGGGAAGCTCATCTGCATGCTCGTCGTCCTCATCGGGGTCTCGACCTGACTCCAGTTCGTCGTCGTAACCGATTTGAGTGGGCAAATGCTCACATTCGCTGCCGTTTGGCACGTTGGAGAGGTGTTCTCTTCAAGGATGATGCGAAGGAGATGTGTTGCACTGCATGAGGCAAATGGTGGTCACACCAGATACTGACTGGTATCCCCCCCCAATAAAACAAAACTGCACCTTTCAGAGTGGCCTTTTATTGTGGACAGTCTAAGGCACACCTGTGCACTAATCATGGTGTCTAATCAGCATCTTGGTATGGCACACCTGTGAGGTGGGATGGATTATCTCAGCAAAGGAGAAGTGCTCACTATCACAGATTTAGACTGGTTTGTGAACAATATTTGAGGGAAATGGTGATATTGTGTATGTGGAAAAAGTTTTTGATCTTTGAGTTCATCTCATACAAAATGGGAGCAAAATCAAAAGTGTTGCGTTTATATTTTTGTTGAGTATATGTACAGATGGGGAGCAGCCAGCCCCGTCTGAGCGCACACAGCACAGAGACTCACTGACAGCTGCAAATGACGGCTCAGCGCACACGACATGTCACATTAAAAACATAGAGCCCAGAGCCAGGACAGGTATGTAAATAAGTACTACAATAACTACATACACAATTACATGCCAAAATAACTAAAAATAAAATGATGACATAACAGAGAAACAGAGAGTGACACCTTGGTCTTTGCGCTGAAGGGACAGGTGGCATGGCTGCCAACAGCAGCAGCTGTTGAGATCTTTGGACCTGGAAGTCACAGCTGTAGAACACGTACTATGTTTTGAAGGACACGACCTTTCAACTGTCCGCCGTGATGTGCGTGTGTGTGCTTGCTGTCATCATGTGGAAATACAGAAATCATATATCGCTTTTGCGACAAGTGGAGCGCGCGCGCACATCAGGCTGTCCCAAGTGAAACGGAACGTCAGATCATGTGGACACACAGCAGCCGATCTGAATGTCGCGTTTGTCTGACAGGACAGGACAGGCCCGACACGCGTGTCCTTTGTGCGGCGTGCCACAGGACAGACACCGCATTATGCGGAACATAGCTCACATGGGTGACGTGACACGTAGCAGGTGACATTATAAATGACTCCAGTCTAACTGATAGCTGAGCATCAACGTTATTAAAGTCACCATATTTATTTAACCTGCAGAGAAAATGATCAAATTAATTACTGCAAAATCATATAAATCGTTATCTTGTATTCAATCTGACCACATTAACAATTTTAAAGGAAAATAATGAAATTACAATGTTTGTATTCATGATTATTAATTTCTAAATGAATGACTGAAGTAGACGAAGCATAAGTAGAAGTAGAAGAAGCAGTATTGAGTTGTATATAGGCCCTGAGGTCCCTTGGTGTTGGTGCTTGTCCCCAGATTCTAGTGATGTAACGGACCGTAGTTGATACATGATTCATATAGTCCACCCCCAGAGGTTGGCACACATCTCCGTCGTGGATTAATGCGAAAGTTTACATAATAGTGTGAACCACAGATTTACTGTTGATAAATTGTATCTTAAAGCAATAACTGCGTAAATCTGGACTAGATAGAACTTTATTGATCCCTTGGGAAGACTCCCTCAGGGAAATTGAGGTTCCAGCAGCACTGTATAGCAGTACACAGGGTAAGAAGCACACAGAGTATCACGACTGAAAGTAAAAAAGAAGAAGAAAAAAAAAACAGTTGGCAAATATAAATATAAATACTGATCAATACTGGTTTACTGGCTTTCCTGTCCTCTGTCTTCCTGTTACTCCTCCTTTCTCTGAGTGAGGAGCTGTACAGTCTGATGGCCTGAGGGACAAAGGAGTTTTTCAGTCTATTGGTCCTGCACTTGGGAAGGAGCAGTCTGTGAACTGAAGTCTCGTTGTGCTCAGCTCGGCTCGAGAGCACAGCGGAGGCTCGAAGTATGTCGAGATGCAAGCATGAAAAGAATTACCTCAAAATAGCAGGAGCTGAGGACAAACGGTGTGCTACGTTTTTACCGTGCTGTCCTGACCTCACTGAGTGAAGTGCAAGTGTAACCGAGGCGGATGGGGACTTTTCTTGAGTTTTTGGTGAGAGCTGCACCACTTGCAAAGCAATCCAGTGTAGTTTACTTCTCCAGCTAAAGCCGATGCTCAATTACAGCCAAGTGGGCTGAGACAATGCAGATACAGTGTCTTGCTCAGGGGCACAGACAGGCAGCATGACCAAGAATAGAGCCCAAGTCTACATATTGGAAGCCCAACACCTTACCCCACTGAGTTGCCTCCTAATAAAACAAACAAAAATCCCAATCGTCTTGACAACTCAAAGCCACCTCTAAAGTTTCCTGTGAATATCCTCAGGTAACAGCGAAAATAAAACCTACCCAACCAACATAATACCACCAGGAAGAAAAAGCTTCCAAAAACTGGGAGGAAAGAGAGCGAAGAACACGGTTTTTCTCTGCTGTACGGTTGATCCTGTCCTGACATGTGGCCAGACAGAACTTATCAAACCGGATCCATCCTCCAGCTTTGACACTTGACATTGAGGAGGAGGTGAAATGATGTGTGTGTCTGTGTGTGTGTTGACCCACAGATACACTCTCCAACACACACTGATGTAGATGGCTTACCTTTACCCTGTTGTGCAGAATGATCCCGAAGTAACCCCCCCCCCCCCCAAAAAAAGCGCATAACTGACACGCCAGCCAATAGTAGCACCAAATTCTAGCCGTTCTATTGGCTGTTGATATTGCTTCATTGCAGACAGCCAGTCAGCTCACACCTTTCTGGATGAGAAATACACAGAACAATATTACATGTACTGTTAGAGCAAATGAGAGAGTGAGAGAGAGTGTCAAGACAACTGTAAAGGAGTGCAAAAAATAAAGGAGGGAGGAAGGACGGAAATGGACGATAAAGCCTCAGAGTGGAGAAATAAGAGAGGAAACAAAGACACAGAGAGACAGAGAGAGAGAGAGAGAGAGAGAGAGAGAGAGAGAGAGAGAGAGAGATGTATATATAGGAACATATATACATAGAGAGAGTGATAGAGAGAGGAATAAAAGTAAAGGAGAGCAGGAGAGAGAGAAGTCCGTTTACCCGCGGAGGCAGAGCTGAAGGAGAAGCTCCTCGGAGACAGATGAAAATAATGAGGACTTTTCTGTCAGGAAAGATTTACAAAATCGTACCAGTGTTATTAAAATTTAAAATCTCCCATTTTTTCCCCCCTCTGTGTCTCCCTTCCTGCTGTCTCCCTCTCTTCTCTCTCTCTTCCTCTCCCTGTTTTTTCCCCCTCTTCCAGCAGCTCAGCCTTATTACCAGCTCTAATGAGCACCGGGATACACCTCAGCTGTGTGATTGTTGGGGTCCAGGTCCCCGATGCCGGCTCCATCAGTGCCCTAAATTCTCCAGACCCCTTCAATGACACGCGCACGTGTAGCGCTCAGACAGACAGATACATCCCCACCCCCCCAAAAAAAAAAACAAAAACGGTCTCAGTCAGACAGACGCAAACAGATCGGCCGATCCCACCACGCACAGAGTTGAATCTCTCAGGCCCGCTGCTATCCTCCCCTTTTCCACTAGTAGACCAATAAAATAAAAATCAATGGCTGTCTGAGCCATTCTGGCTCTCCTCCCTCCAAACCCTGGGAATGTACAGGATGGGGGAGACAGGTGAGGTGGAGGGGGAGTGGGCAGAGAGGGAGGGAAGGATCAATGTGTTCACAAATGGTTTGAGTGATGGATACGGAGGTGGAACGCTGGCGGGGGCGAGTTCGAACTAACGCATCGACTTATCACAAGCTAATACCAGTAAACGTTTGGCTCTAGAAGCACGTCTGAGTTTGGGTCACATAAACGCACATGTGTGTGTGCATGAGAGGGCGCAGGAAGGCAGATGTTGGTCTCGGCCGAGGGACAAAAGGTGAGCGGTGTGCAAAGCTTTAGTTGACATAAATCCAACGAGGTGGAACGATCAGATCAGGCTGATGTTGTTCTGTGGCGGTAAGCGACTGTTCATTATTGAGGTCTGATCCCGCCCCCAAGGGGATTCTCAAACTAACTGACAGACTGTAAAATGCAAACCACTTAATCCTCGATGAACACACAACCCTTCCAACCAAGTTTAATCCATATTAGTGCCAAACTGTTTGAGATTTAAAAGTTATGACCTCAAGTTTGACCCTTCAAGTTCACACAAGGAAAAAATAGAAATTCCTCATAATAGCATTCTTGCTATCATCTATAGATAAGCATTGGGCAGAAATCTTGACCTTGGCCTGTGACCTTGACCTTTAGCTGACTTTTCTCAAAATCATTTTGTCCTTGACTGACCCCCAATCATTCCACCAAGTCTGGTCCAGACTGTATTAAAATTACTGGAAAGAGCAGAGATCATCACTCGCGCACTGATAAGTCATTCGCGCAGGTGTAGATAGGAACAAAAGACATACATTTCCTGTATATTTGTATTGTCAAATGTGTTGGTAGCATGGCCCAAGCAATGGGTCACCCTTTAGCATCTAGTCTGCTGGAGGTTTCTTCCTCAAATCATCAGAAGGAGTTTTTCCTTACCACTGTCACCTGTGTGCTTGCTTGAGGGGTTGGTAAGGGTAGACTTTACTTGTGTGAAGCGCCTTGAGGCAGCTTTATTGTGATTTTGCGCTATATAAATGAAATAAATTGAAATTGGAGCGAAAACTAATATTTCTGGACTGGATAAGGTGACCAACTTGAAAATGGGCAGCCATCTTGAATTTCGAGTGGCCCATGTGTTTTTCAAAACAGTAATGTTGAAGGAGTTTTTGTACCAAATTTGGTGCTTATTTCACCATTCAAAGATTCCTCTGAAATATTATGTTACCTGCTGCACTATGAGAGTATGCTAATTATTTAACTTTTGGCTGCTCCCATTGTCGGGGACAGATGTTGGATATGTTGTGGCACAATAACGCAGGTGCAAAAACACTTAAAACAACACTCTGTCATTGTTAAGCCAGTAACAAATAGCATCTCAAATTATTTTTTTGTAACAGATGGTTGTTTGGATTTCTGATTGTGCTGTTTGAATTTTAGAACATAACAGCTGTTATATAATCAGAAAATCATGCTTTACTTCTCTGATCTATGCAGTCTGTTTGTCCCACTGACAACCACACCTGCTCCTAATCCATCAACTATCCATTTATTTACTCACTGTATTTTCCAGGCTACATGCCTAGGCTTGACCAAAGCCTGGGAATAAAAAGCCTGACAGCTTTTCTTTTAGAGGTCTGAGGAAGCCAGGCCATGTCAGCTTGATTCTCTCTCTTTCTCTCCCTTTTTACCAACAGCACAGGGGGTCCACAGGTTCATCCATTCTTTATTTTGCAGCTAACAATGCTGGCTAGCACCAGCCTAGACAGGAACCCAGGTCTCATCTGGAAAGATGTTGCAAGGAGGAAAAGAAAGGCATGAGCCATTTCTGATTTTTCTCAGCTATTGTTACCCCAGTGACTCTTGCTGGAGGAGCGGGATGATGGGAAGAATTCTTTCCCATGTTTGTCAGCGACCCATATTTAGATTTTTCAAGTAGGTGGATAGGATAAACATAGTTTAATGATGCTGTAATAACACACGCTACTGCATACAGGTGTGATTAACCCATAATTCCTGGTGCACTCACTATTTGTTGTTAAATAAACAAAACATTAAGGCAATGAGGTATAACATCCATTACTATTAGTTAAGGATCAAGTCAGTTCTACCACACCACTGAACTGTCCAGGGTCTGAGCTAGCAGCACATTTTATCCATTATGTAATTCCAGTTATTTTGCACATTTAGTTCCATATTGTCCACATAGCGGGCATCATATTTACCCCTGCAGTTGCTGGCTTGTTCACTGACAGTCATGTAAAGATGGTTGTTAGCTTGCTAGGTGATACTCATGTGACCATGAAGGCATAAACCTTTGGTTATACACCTGTATAATTGTGTTTTTAAAAAATATTCAAAAAGGTGTTTGAATACTGTGTTCAAAAACTGGTATCACAACATCCTGATCCACGTTTCAAAGATCTGTATTTTGGAATTGTGGATCACAGACTTGCTAACAATACAACAGTAATTTTGCAACTGTATAGATGTAAAAAAAAAAAAAAAAAAAAAAAAAAAGTTGCTCTTCTCTGAGAAAATCTGAGGAAACCACTGGGTACAATTTTGTTGTGTGCGCCAAAGTGAAAAGTGGTTCCATTTGAAATGGTCAAATTTGCCAGTAATGGATAAAAACAAACAAACAAACAAAAAAAAACAGATCTATGACACAATGAATAGATGAGCGCAATTTCCCGTGACGTGTCGATAACTGACATTTCTCACCATTTGTGCTTTCTGCTAAGTTTTCCAGAAACACAAAATCCCTCTTGTATATGTTGTGCGAGGGCCCAGGGCCAGCTGCAGATCCGATTACTGGTGAGAAAGGCCATAACATTCACCATTAGAGCTGTACGCTTCATAAAAAAAAAGTCCATAAATTTTTATTGTTTATTCAGCATTGAAATGGCATTAAACCTCATAAATCATTTGTGCTCAGTGTGAATCCTTCTCACTAGGCTGCAAAAAGAGACGAAGAAGGAATTAAAAAGAAAAGAAAACGATACTTCGGAAGTTGTAGGACACCCGAAGCAATAGCTTTGTTACTGGTACAACACACTGACATGTCAGAGAAGAAAGACTGTACTTAGACAGCACACAGTGTTCATTAATTTACTTCTTCTTTTCTGATACTTTTATGTTGAGATACAATAAAAAAGTTAGATGATTGTTAGAAGTCGTGTGGAGAACACAAATGTATCCACAGACTGATACCGTGCACCAAATCTACTGTTGCCAGACGTGACTTGGCTATGTAGACTTTTGGCTTTTGGATTACCACCAAAAAACAAAAAAAACAAAAAAAAAAAACAGTCGAACAAGTAAATTAATTAATAAAGTCTATTTGGACTCCAGTCCTGGTATGTGGTACTGGTCACTTCTGGCATTATTTTAGAGGTAAGAATGGTGGAAAATAAGCAGGATGTGGGCACACATTGGTTTTAAAACCTACAAGATTTACACCAAACAAGTGCCATTTTGCAAGCTATGGTGTAGTGAAAAACCCCAACCTCTTGGCCTGATTTCCATCAAACTTGTGTATGAAGGTGGCATCCAGAATTGGCCTTAAATGGTTTGTTTGGGGAAAAGTCAAGGTAATTTAGATCAAAGGACAAAATTGTTATTTTTCACTCTGATGTCCACCAAACTTGGTGTATGTATATATATATATATATATATATATATATATATATATACAAGGTCTGTGAGAAAAGTATCGTACCTTTTTATTTTTTTCAAAAACTATGTGGATTTGATTCATATGTTTTTACGTCAGCCAAGCTTGAACCTTCGTGCGCATGTGTGAGTTTTTCCACGCCTGTCGGTTGCGTCATTCGCCTGTGGGCAGGCTTTGAGTGAGCACTGGTCCACCCCTCTTGTCGTTGTTTCATTGCGAGGAAATGGCGGAATGATTTGGGCTTTTTTTCCATCAGAATTTTTTCAGAAACTGTTAGAGACAGGCAGCTGGAAACCATTGGAAAATTTATCTGGCTTTCGGTGAAAATTTTACGGGCTTCACAGAGAATAAGGAGTGTTACTACAGCTTTAAGGACGGCCCACAATGCCGCGCTCCGAGCCGCCATCGAGAGGCAGAAACCACCACATCATTTCTAAACGGATGGCTGTGTGGAGCCGGGACCATCGTGTGCAATTTCTGTGGTTATCACAAGAACTGGACATCAGCCATTTTCCGGCAAGAGATTTTGTCATGGAAAGCTGCGCGGAGGCTTCGCGCGTCACGACCGATTCGCTGATGAAGCGAGACAAAGGAACACCTCTGTTTCGGAGTGCCAGAGGACAAGTTGGGACATGCCCAGCTCTCCACAATTTCTCTTATACTCACTCGACTGGTAAGCACTGAAAGCCGAGATAGGCATGTCCCAACTTGTCCTCTAACACTCCGAAACAGAGGTGTTCCTTTGTCTCGCTTCATCAGCGAATTGGTCATGACGCGCAAAGCCTCCGCGCGGCTTTCCATGACAAAATCTCTTGTTAAAAGTGAAATCTGCCGGAAAATGGCTGGTGTCCAGCTCTTGTGATAACCAGAGAAATTGCACACGACGGTCCCGGCTCCACACAGTGATCCATTTAGAAATGATGTGGTGGTTTCTGCCTCTCGATGGCGGCTCGGAGTGCGGCGCGCCCTGTGCCATTGTGGGCCATCCTTAAAGCTGTAGTAACACTCCTTATTCTCTGTGAAGCCCGTAAAATTTTCACCGAAAGCCAGATAAATTTTTCCAGTGGTTTCCAGCTGCCTGTCTCTAACAGTTTCTGAAAAAATTCTGATGGAAAAAAAGCCCAAACCATTCCGCCATTTCCTCGCAATGAAACAACGACAAGAGGGGTGGACCAGTGCTCACTCAAAGCCTGCCCACAGGTGAATGACGCAACCGACAGGCGTGGAAAAACTCACGCATGCGCACGAAGGTTCAAGCTTGGCTGACGTAAAAACATATGAATCAAATCCATATAGTTTTTGAAAAAAATAAAAAGGTACGATACTTTTCTAACAGACCTCATATATATATATATATATATATACACATATATATATATATTTGGTCCCAGTCAAAATAGAGTTAAATACACTCTATTATAGAGTGAAACCAGCTCTACCGTTTTATCAAATCAAGTTTTTTAACTCCAATTAGAATCATTCACAGCATGCTATAGTTGCTTTTACACTGTGATAGAGCTGATTTAGCACTGTGATAGAGTACATTTAACTCTATTTGGACTGGAACCAAATGTAATCCTGACAGAGTGTATTTTACTCTGCAAAATTTACTGTGTATGCAGGTGGGTTCTGGAATTACCAAGGTGAGATCAAATTGACCAAACGTCAATCATTAGGGCCAACGGTCAAAATTTAAAATGTGGATTCTGCTTTGCATCAGACTTGGCACACATATGGAGGTGCATTCCATAATGGTCCAGCAAGGTCAAATCTGTCAAAGGTCCAGGGGCCAAGATGATGTCTGTTGGCTGACTCCTCCCGGTTCCCCATGCTGAATCCTGCCAAACTTGATATGCCAATAATGATTGTGCAATTGAATTGCGGCCCATTTATCCTGACAAGTGTCGTATTGTGAGGTCCTTGCCAATACCCAGCACTAGTAACGATATGAAGAACATGATAAAAGTGCCTGTGGGAAAACCCCAGCTTCAGTGCTTTTTGACTCTATTGTATATAGAGTTTCATCATCCTGTATAATCCTCCAGTGAGTTATTACTTAGGAAACACTAGAATTTAATCAGATAAATGCTTTAAACCCATTGCGCCTCATAATACGCCCTCAGGATTCTGCAAAAGTAGCACAATAAGAACATTAGTGCTCATGTCATTTCTATTAGGGGCTAAGGAGGCTCCTCCGCATGTTGCTTGTTTTACCATTTGAATTTAACTCTCCAAATATTTGCTTCAAGTCCCGTGTATTGTTTTTTTTTAATACTATGCATCCTGTGCGTGTCTCCAGATACAGATGATACTGTGATACTGCCCACCAGCATGAATGCAAACACATCTACACACAGAACATACACACCCACACACACTGACCCTTTTTCTATACCAGACATACACTGGTGCCTGCACTGGCAAAGTCACAACCATGTTATGCCTACAAACATTTCAATACCTACAAGTTCTACTAAATTAAAGACTTTCCTACACACTCCTCTATCCCTACGTTTGTTCAAATCTCCACTTTATTTCGAGAGTGTTCCTCCACACGTGCACCCCCTTGCTGGCTACAACTGGGCTCTATTGCATTATGTTTAAAAAGGCAATAAGGATCTTTTTCGTTAAAGTCAACTAGCAATTTTACAAGCCATTGAAGCCGGTAGCATTTCACTCAAACTTCCTTCACGGCTGAACTCTGTTACATCACCAGTAAAGACACCCAAGAATGATGCTTTTATGACTGCACTTTGATCATTTGTGTGCCTTGATCACAAAGATTCATTTATAGCAGCAAGTAGGAGTCCATATAGTATTTCAGAGGTATTAAAACTGCATACATGAATTGGTGTGATGCTGAGCGTTGAGACCTACTCTCCATCTACAATGGGGAGAAGTTAGGTTCGGCATAACAGAACCATCACAGACAACACTGGAGTTAAACAGAGTCTTACTGCATACCTACCAGATAGCAAATATTACACAATCACTAAAATACACACTAAAATAATAAAAAATTCCATAAAATGCACACTGGAACCCTCAGACCCAGACCACTACCTTGGCCCAGCACGCGATCATGTCGCTCTCAAGTGGTCACCACATCTCAACTTTTCAAAGACTCATCCCGTCGTTCATGTCTGCACACTCTGGCTGCCACCCCTTAAAGTACATATTCAGTGCTCAATTTAATCACCAGGGCAAATTTCACACAATGCAACATTATTTTTCCCCATGTCAGTTGGAAATTGACGTGACATCACTTAGAACTCAAATTAGGTGTACAACAAATATATTTCACCCTCTGGCATACAAGTTGCCCCGTAGTATACGTCACATCTGTCAAAAAAAACAAAAACAAAACATATATAAGTCACACGTTTTTCTGTATGTGGAACTCACTTGGCAACATAATGTGTCCCTGGTGGTGAGTTGAACAATGGACAGGAAGCCGATGCAGCAAGTGCGCACCACAGCTTGTGCTGTTACTTAACATAAGGACTGAAATTCCACAAATAACATAAATGTGTACTGGACAAAGTACTGGATGTTACTTGATGCAGTTTGGACAAAAAAAAAATATCAAACTGACACGGACTGGTGTCTCAAAGCAAGATGGAGAAGTGAATACTAGATATGTGTAGGAAGCTCTCAGCTTGTGGTGTGCAACATAAAGACTGTTAAAAATAAGCAAGCTGGACAACTAAATGTACATTTGACAACATACTGGATATTATTACTGCTGCTCTTTGGCCAAAATAAATTCTCATATGGACACAGATTGTTATAGCCCACAGCACTGAAAACATAAAATAATTTTTTTTTTTTTTTTTAAGTCAGCTCTTAATTTGGGATTTTTGTGCATTGTTGTAGTTTACTTTTATTATTGGCTTTATACTTTTATTATTGGAGTTTATTTATTTATTTAGTGTTTGAATTCCTGGGAAACACCTATCATCATCAAACGTGATGTTTTTTGGTATACACATCGCACCGGGGTATGAACTGCAGTACCTCACAAACTGGAAAAAACAAAAAACAAAAAACAAAACAAAACAAAAAAACAATACAAAACAAAAAAACCCTCAGGAAAATATGGTATATTCTTTACAACACATTCATAAACAATTGAATTTGAATTATCGTGATTCTGGACTATTAAAATCTTTTTCATATCGTAAAAATAAATATCATGATTATGTATGCCCCCTGCACCCTCTCCCCCACACACATACACAAATTTACTCTTTTTTAACTTTTCAGGTACACATTAGGTACACAGACATGTATGTGTTTGAATATGATAGTGAAAGAGAAGTTTAAATAATCCAATTATTTCCAAAGATTATCACAATAATGCAACAACCTGCAAAAAGAACAAACACAAGTTTATTAAGAAGGGAAGTTGTGTTAAGTGGAACCTACTTTTTGATGGACTATGGTTAATGACGATGTGAGATTCTGATTGTCCTTGCAATAACCAGGATCCTACAGTCCGTGTGTGTGTGTTTTGGCAAACAGTGCTTTGACAGTGGTAGTCTGGAGAGTTCCTAATCTCATGAGATGGAAGACAACTGCAGTGATGTGACTGGCCCCTGACAAAAAAAACCTGGGAATTTTTTCATGATGCTGGGGCTACAGCAACCAGCGGAGGGTCTGGGGTACCTCCCGCAGAAAACTTTGAAATATTACATGCAATTCGGTGCAATTAATAACCCAAATGATAGCTATTTCTCAGTCCCAATTTAGTCATAAAAAGCACATTTCCCCATATTGGCAAGAAGACAGAACTATAATACACAGTCTGTCCCATGGATTAGAATACAGTGTTATTACTATTTCATAAAACATCATACTCATATTTGCATTGGACTGTTACTCTTCTTTCTCTACATTTATCTAAACATTTGACTTCAGCAGTTTGTGCTTTTATAACAACTGATAGTGTCTTAACATGAACAAAAATAAAATTTGATACAAGTAAAAGCAGCACTTACTGTTCATTAAGTCACCAACATCACTTTTAGTTCTCAGGAACACAGATTTTATATACACAGTCTACAGTTTAAATTTGATTCTTATTTACTTATACAAATGGGAAACGCAATAACATGGATTTTTCCATTCAGTGATGACATCAGCATTTCTGGGATATTGACAATTTATGTCAATATCTAAAACATGATATAATATGATCAAAGACTTACCGGGAGTGTTAGCTTTTCTGTATAAACCATGATTAAAAAAAACGTTTTGGACCATTTGTTCAAACCAGGCCCATTTAAATTTATTCCCTGCAATAGAACAATGTTTCCATCCATTTCTTTGTTGTTTCAACATGACGCGGAGGTCATGGTAAAATCTGTAACAGCTTCTCTCATTTGCTGCTGTGTGGATGAGCGGCAGCATGCTACATTCATCCTTCAGTCTGGAATCAGGACGTGAAAATGTGAGACGTAAGTCCCACTGACATGAGCATGACTTTGACTCACGCACTTGCACGACACAGGTCGTGTAGGAGAGTAAACTCGTCTTTAACGGGTGCAGAATGAATGTGAGAGTGGCGCCGGCGTGTGCAATTGTGCAAAGAGAATTTTGAAATGTTCAAAAAAATCCTTCACGCATAAATGCCATGCTACATGGCGCAATCTGCTGACCGACACGACGTGCAGCTCGTCAAGTGGAGCAAAGCAGTGAACGGAACGAATGGTTGCGTCAGCGGATCGCATCAGCGCGCAGCTCGTCTGAAGGAATATAACAAGATGTTAAATTTGTTATAAACACACTTTAACAGCTGCAGACAAGAAGGTAAGAAAATGCAACAGTTTAACCAAGTCATGACAATGTAAACACAACAAATAATTACCTTTTTAGACAGCTCCAAATGCTTTCTCCAGCTCATTCAGCGTGCGAACGGCGCTGCTGGAGCGGTCCTCCGTTCAGGAAGCGATTAGAGCCGTTTTCAACAGACAACTTGCAGAGAAAATGATTAATCTGCTACGAAATAACTATTTTATATACACAGCCTCCTGCGTAGAGCGCGTGGCAGGCAATGGAACAAAGAACGGTGTCCAGCTGGGAACATAGTGGGTGGGATCGTCACAACAACGTGCGTGCAAATGCGTGAATCAAAGTCATGCTTGTGTCAGTGGGCCTTTAATATCCACTGTGGCATCTCATCAGAGATGTTTCCAAACGATTTTACAAAAATTAACATCATGAAATCAATCAGACAAAGAAAACAAAAATAACCCAGAAATGCTTGCCACAGAAGTGAAAATACGGATTTTCGGGAATTCCCGGAAAACTCACATCACTGCAACTAAATGCTTGAACCTGCAAGTGCGTTTTTACTCTCGGTCACTTTTACCTTTTTGTCCATCCGGCAAGAACAAAAGAACAAGAAACAACCAAGACTCACATCTAAAAGTGTAGATGATGATGGGGTCATTTGAGTAAAATGTGTAAAAACTACCACACTTTCATGTGCAAGTATGGAACCAGCAGATGAGTTGAGTGTAGAGAAAGAGAGGGAGTGTAAGAGAGCAAGAGAAAGAGATAATGTAAGGGTATAATGTCATCCCACAGCCCCCATTTGACACTACAAGGGAGGCTTTAGTCAGTCTAAATAATCCATGCTGTTCCATTAAATTTGCAGACTAACTTCCCTACTTCCTCTGTCTAAGCTGAGAGAAGAGAGATGGGAGGGGTATAGCTCAGGGAGCTGAGAAAGGGAAGTTAGATGACGATCAGAATATAAATTTAAAAATGGAATCAGATGTTTAAAAGTAAGAAGGGGCGTGGCCAGGAATGACAATGTAACGGAGACGGAAAAGAAAAAAAAAAAAAAAAAAAGACCACGTTTTGGCAGCATCGATTACCTGCCTGGATGCCAAATTGCTCCCACTTCATGAATGCATGAAAACTAACCAGATGATTTTATGTGCAGAGGAAACTACTGTTGTGACGAGAATTACTGCAAAAACTACCAACATTTAGGTCCAGCAACAATTACGTGGTGCACTGGAGGCCAGATCAATAAACTCTTTCTGCAGGTCAGCTGCAACAGAACCCACAAAACTGGAAAAAAAAAAAAAAAAAATTGTGAAAAGTGTTAGACAGCAGCCACTCAGAAGAGAGGAAGGACAAGCTTGGAGGCTCATTGGCAGATCTAGAATGGGATTGAGAAGATGTGACAAAATATGGGAAAGGCCTTACAAAAACAAAAGGCTGATTGATGAGGGTTGTTGCATGCAGAAAACGTCTAGTATTTACAATAAAAACTGTGTCAAAAATGATGACTAGAGTCACTATTGGGCTTCACAGATTGCCTTAGAATGGAGGCAAAATGGCTACAGATTCCTCGGTAAATATCAAAAAGGTCCTCAGGGATTTTCCCATCAAGGAATGAGGGAAGTGTCTTTGGAGATTTTAAAAAGTCCAAGAGTTTTGATGGCGAGAAAAAAATATGACAAAAAGGCTGTTCTGTAATGTGGAAGAACAACCAGTTCCTGTTAAGGAGCCTGATCTGAGGTGAAGAAAGGCAAAAGTTAAAAGAGCGTGAGATGTTAAGTTTTTTCCTGATGCAGTTTGAGCAGAATAACGTAGATCCATTGTTGAAATAAGGAAGGAGCACACACCAATGTTGAGCAGGTGACAATATACGAAGCAAAAACCAGACTATTCTCACAAACGCGCAATAATTTAATAGCTTAATAGTTTTAATAGCTTGGTGCTAACACTTTTAATCCAAAGCAGTCTTCTTTAGGTGTCAAGCTATTGAAAGCTTGTGAATACTTTGCTTTTTACTTTATTGTTGAAATAAAACTGGGGTCAACAGGAGCTGCTTTGTGCGCATTTCAAAATAGTCATAAAACAGCCCTGAGGTGCACATTTCTTTCATGGGGATTTGGCGCCCCCTACATTTGTGAAATTATTTGACATGTAAAGACAATCAGGTTTATTTATTTAATTAAATCTATTTTTCCAGATGCATTTCCGAGAAAAATCACAGTCTTACATTCAGACCAATATGGTAACGCTGTGAACATCAAAGCACAAGATACTCCTTAAAAAGACACATGTGGTTACGCTGACCCACGTGGTCACCGATGCTAACTAACACTGAGTAAGTATCACGTCCCTCAAATATCCTCCACCTGCAGTCGTATATGGCACGTCACACTATGGAAAGACGAGGGAAATTCCTGGGGGAAGTGTCTATCAATTATTAATGATCGAGTCGAGCGAAGTGGGTTCTTCTTGGTTGTTTTTTTCCCCCTTGGCACCTGTGGCCACTGTCGCTCCAAAGGACTCCCCAGAAAAAAGATCTAAAGAAAAATGGAAAGGATAGAAAGAAGAAAAAGGGCAGAGAACAGTCAGGAAAGGTGAGGAGGATACAGCAGCTCGATATTTGCTTTTGAGGGGCCACTGCTTGGGTGGCTTCAGCCGCAGCAGGGTCTTGATACAGAGCTCCCAAGGTGCTAACACAAACTTGTACACTGTTTGTCCCATTGGTTTTCCCCTTTCTAAACACTTCTATCGGTTGTGTTTCTCAGCTACCGAAGAGCAAGTCTTGCCCAGTGGTCCAATGTGGAAAAGTGTTCTGCCTTGACATGGGACCTTTGACTTACTTTTTTCTTGTCGTAATGTGGCAAACTAAGGAGCAGAACTAACTGCAAAATTGAATCTATAGTCAACTGAGAGAGGGGAACAAAACAAAACAAAAAAACAGCTTACAAACAAACTATAACTTCAGCAGGAGGAAAAAAATGAAGAAAAGTTTTCTCTTAGAATAAAAAAAGCCCTTGTTTATACTAATGATGGGCTTCGGTGAGCACTGCGTCTATTTTAGAGGATGCAAATCAGATAGCGGGGCAATGAGGAGAAACCGCACAACAAGGTCTAACACAAACACTGTACTTTCTGCAAACACTTATAAAAAGCTGACTGTGATGGAAATGATTGAAAAGCTTCATTCATCAATGAGGCCCTGTTGTCTGTCCGCAACAATTCCAACAACACCCACTGCAACGCCAGCGCCCGTAAGTAGAAACACAGGGTCAGCAGCGTCGCCTCGGACATTGCTCGCAAACAAATATTCTATATAATAACCGGCTTCCGTCTGTGCTGTCAGGCCTGTGACCGAGGGATTGTCTGTTCTGACTCCGCCCTCTGTCTGGAGCTATATAAGGGTTGTTACATAGTGGCGCTGCTTCGATACATTAAAACTACTGCCCCGTGATCAAACAATCAAATACCTCCTGGGTCAGCAAAGGGCTACCCCATGTCAGTTAACAATGCAGCATTTAAACATCAGTCGTATGCAAAGCACCCGTTACACAAGGGAGGAGATGAGCAGCAGGAGAAAGCAGAGAAGCAAGGCCTGGACTGGAGAGATAATGAGCGCTGGCGCACATGGCAGAACATCAGCAGCTATTTAACACCACTGGGTTACATTCTACATAGATGAAGACATGAGATGGGAGCCTTAATCAGAAATATAATGTTGTTGTCTTAGCGGTTGATCACATATTGGACAAAAAACAAAACAAACAAACAAACAAACAAAAAAAAAAATGCAAATTCAATATATTAGTCTAGGTAAAACCTTAACATCTGTCAAAGGTTCGGGAATTAGTCCTGTAACGGACAGGTAGTGAGCATGTACTACTACCACAAAACAGACATTTTGCCTTCATTTGACAGTATTGTTGAAGCAGTCGTTATTACACAAATATTTCAGGCAGTAGAAAATATGTCAATCCACACAATTATTACTGCCTGTGGTGGACACAGCTAACCTCAATGATGGCTTCATTAAACGCTAAATCCACTAACTGAAACACTGACTACAAAACAGATAAAGCGCCTATCATTTTTATTGTATAAATTTAGCTTCAGCTTGGTTTTTTTACTCTAATCCCCCCCAAAAAACACACTTAAAGAGCTGAAATTTTAAGTGTAAACATGAATGTCCACAAAATGTTTTAGAGTATGCCAAAATCCAACGATGATTGAGATGTACATAAATAAAAGAATAAAAGAAACTAAACTGTACTTTTCATTCAACACAGTTTATTCACAGTTGAAATGAGCAACAAATATTAAGACATAAAGTACACATGTAAACAAAGCAAACATTCATCAGGACTGCTTCCACTTAAAGTTTTACCCTGATGGAGCATGATGAAAGTAGTTTCAAGCTGTAGTTACTACAAATACCCTGTTTATCGGAAGTTACTGCATACTATCAACGATTTCGAGAATCAGGATCCAATTTTTTAAATGTCTGTTGCCGATGATGGCCGTAACTGCTACTTATACCAAGTTTGTTCAAGACTATCAAAAATGGATCAAGAAGTTACTATTACGCTTCAAAATGTGCCCCGATTTGTTATTTGGGATTAAACATAAAGGACGGCGCTCTGTGGAATAGCCCAATAAGCTCCAACAGGAACAAACATGTATAATTTTAGGGTTTCAAAGTATTAGCTGACTTAAAGTTGGCAGAACTGAATTTAGTGAAAGCTAATTGGCCCAGTAATGGTTTTTAAAGCTAGCCAAAAAGCTAACCTGCTAATGAAACAGTTGTCTTCGCTAATTAGCTAGTTGCTGATTAACTGAGCTGTGCCCACCATCAACTACTGTGTATACCCTGAGTGTGTTCGTGCTAAGCCTGCAAGTCAACACAGCATCCAGAGGATACAAATGTGAGCCTAAAACAGACACACACAGGACTGATGCTTTAGTTTTATGCACACACCAAACTCCACCCTTCTCAAATTCCTTAGAATAATTAATCAACCTTGTTCCTTTCTAAACTTCCTAAAACAACAACCTCTAAATTCTTAAACAACACAATTGCTTTAGAAAGCACCCTTCAATGACAAACCTACGGAGGTGAAGAAGAGCCTTTTTGTCAGCTTATCCCTCGCTCCCTCTATCCACTGCTTGGCTAACCGACTGACCTGCTGTCAAAAGGAGCCTTTGTGAGAGCACTTTGGCGGCAGGCCAATCAGATTGTCCGGCTTGTCTGTCTACGGCAGGAAAGTGGCAGCCCTGGTATGCCATCAGTGGCAGAAAAGTGTAGACAGTCTGACTGCTGAGGCAGGCTCGGCTTGCAATGGCACTTCCAAAATATGCCGGAAGATGTACCTGTCTGGACCGTTGCCAGAGTGACTCGTTCTAAAAGGGCCAGCGCTTAGATATTACATTACTTTTGCCTCATCCACATGGGTGCTTCAAAAACCATTTCAACTTGCACAAGTTCTGCTTTGAATGTGTTACCAGAAGTTGTAACACAGGTTTAAATGTTGTACAGGGATCAGTGACTGCTGTGACCCATGCGTATGTAAATCTTGGGGAGTAAAATGTGAGTGGCAACATTACACATAAAATGATGCCATGTGTGAGTGAGTCGTAACTCGTACATTTAATTTCCACTTAAGAACACTTGAACATAGATTGAAAAAAACAAAAATTGCATTGTTAGATCTGATCGTTGGACATAATTCTTTTTAAATATATAAGCTGACACAGATCTAAATCTCTGCTACAATGCTCATAGAATTACTTATTTACCAAAGACCTTTATTGCTAATCTTGTTGGGTCATCAATAAATGGTAAATGGATTGCCTTTCTATAGCGATTTAACATCTGGGCCCGGTTTCATAAAGCAACCTAATCTTGTTTAGTCAAATAAACTCACTTAGTTGACTAGTTTTTTTTACTTTAGTTGTTGCACAAAGTGCTTAGTTGGCTGAAGTTTCACGTTCCCCGACTAAACTTTTTAGCCTTGTACAGAGGAGGCTAATCTTATTTTATTCGATAAAACTTCAATGTCTTAACTCAAAAAATGGCAGCTACCATGTACTTGATGGAACACTCGAAAGCACCTCATACATTGTTCGTATTTCTTCAAAAGGAGAACTTCCTCTGCTTTTGGCTGTGGTTGCAGCAGACGACTGTCATGATGTGTTTGTGACAGTTCTCATACAAGCCACTGGGTGTCGCTGTTACGCTGAACAGCACTATGTGCACAAAAAGGTTGACAAAAGTGTAGAAGAAGTCACTGAAGAGTGAAACTGCTAGACCTAAGAGCTAAGCATGTCATTCTGCTGTTTTTATGGGTCCATAAATGTTAATAAAGCCAGTTAATGAAACAAAGGCTGGATAGTTCATGACAACGACCAACCTGGAAGTAAACAAAACTGTCGCGCATGGAGCCATCTCTTGGCAACGGCACGCGCAAGGCTGTTATGCCTGTGAAAACAGTCAACTAAGGTAAGACAGCTAATCTACAACTTTACCATCGATGTGAAACAGTGATTAAATGGCTAATGTTGAGTGAATAACTGTAGTCCACTACGAAAGTTTAGTAGACTGAAACATTAGGTTGCTTTATGAAATTGGGCCCTGATGCAGATGTTCAAAGCACTTTACAACTCTCACATACATACACACGCGCACTGATGTCAGGTGTGCTGCCATGCAACATGTACAAGAGCAATGGCCGAGGGATCCTCCGGCTACGATTCTGAATCTCTAACCTCCATCTCCCTCCATCAATATACACTCAACAAAAATATAAACGCAACACTTTTGGTTTTGCCCCATTTTGTATGAGATGAACTCAAAGATCTAAAACTTTTTCCACATACACAATATCACCATTTCCCTCAAATATTGTTCACAAACCAGTCTAAATCTGTGATAGTGAGCACTTCTCCTTTGCTGAGATAATCCATCCCACCTCACAGGTGTGCCATATCAAGATGCTGATTAGACACCATGATTAGTGCACAGGTGTGCCTTAGACTGCCCACAATAAAAGGCCACTCTGAAAGGTGCAGTTTTATCACACAGCACAATGCCACAGATGTCGCAAGATTTGAGGGAGCGTGCAATTGGCATGCTGACAGCAGGAATGTCAACCAGAGCTGTTGCTCGTGTATTGAATGTTCATTTCTCTACCATAAGCCGTCTCCAAAGGCGTTTCAGAGAATTTGGCAGTACATCCAACCAGCCTCACAACCGCAGACCACGTGTAACCACACCAGCCCAGGACCTCCACATCCAGCATGTTCACCTCCAAGATCATCTGAGACCAGCCACTCGGACAGCTGCTGAAACAATCAGTTTGCATAACCAAAGAATTTCTGCACAAACTGTCAGAAACCATCTCTGGGAAGCTCATGTGCATGCTCGTCATCCTCATCGGGGTCTCGACCTGACTCCAGTTCATCGTCGTAACTGACTTGAGTGGGCAAATGCTCACATTCGCTGGCGTTTGGCACGTTGGAGAGGTGTTCTCTTCACGGATGAATCCCGGTTCACACTGTCCAGGGCAGATGGCAGACAGCGTGTGTGGCGTCGTGTGGGTGAGCGGTTTTCTGATGTCAATGTTGTGGATCGAGTGGCCCATGATGGCGGTGGGGTTATGGTATGGGCAGGCATCTGTTATGGACGAAGAACACAGGTGCATTTTATTGATGGCATTTTGAATGCACAGAGATACCGTGACGAGATCCTGAGACCCATTGTTGTGCCAATCCAAGAACATCACCTCATGTTGCAGCAGGATAATGCACAGCCCCATGTTGCAAGGATCTGTACACAATTCTTGGAAGCTGAAAATGTCCCAGTTCTTGCATGGGCAGCATACTCACTGGACATGTCACCCATTGAGCATGTTTGGGATGCTCTGGACCAGGCGTATACGACAGCGTGTACCAGTTCCTGCCAATATCCAGCAACTTTGCACAGCCATTGAAGAGGAGTGGACCAACATTCCACAGGCCACAATTGACAACCTGATCAACTCTATGCGAAGGAGATGTGTTGCACTGCATGAGGCAAATGGTGGTCACACCAGAAACTGTACCTTTCAGAGTGGCCTTTTATTGTGGGCAGTCTAAGGCACACCTGTGCACTAATCATGGTGTCTAATCAGCATCTTGATATGGCACACCTGTGAGGTGGGATGGATTATCTCAGCAAAGGAGAAGTGCTCACTATCACAGATTTAGACTGGTTTGTGAACAATATTTGAGGGAAATGGTGATATTGTGTATGTGGAAAAAGTTTTAGATCTTTGAGTTCATCTCATACAAAATGGGAGAAAAACCAAAAGTGTTGCGTTTATATTTTTGTTGAATGTATATATTTAAGGCAGCTACTCTGAAATGCCTATAATTTTGTAGGTTGGTTCCCATGACATGCCAGCATTGTCAGCCACAAAGTACATCAGATTTTAAGTGACTGTTGTAAAATTGTAGTGATGTTAATGTTATATTGGAGTGATTTTCAGATGGGCTGAGGTCATACAAATCAAGATTTTCCCTTTATAAGTCTTGCCTTGATGCATTTCCTGCTGAGTTATCCTTACTTCCCAGGTAGATGAAATTTTCCACACTATAGAGAGCAGGGGTTTCCAGGTCTGAAGATAATCTTTCCTGCAAGGTTTCCAGCTCTTCTGCTCCACCCACTGCTAATTAACTGAGTTAAGCGTGTTCAACCAGTCAAGAGCGAGGTGATCTCCAGGAGCAGGGTTGGTGACCCCTTTCTCTATATGTAGGTTATCAATCTTGATTGGTGTTTCTAGTGTATGGTCATTACCTTGATCTACTTGGCATTTGCAAGTGTAACATCACCATCTGCAGCGTATCATCCACACAGCAGAGAAGGTGATCAATTGCAATCTGCCATCCCTTCAGGACCTGTGCACCTCCAGGACCTTGAGGCAAGCAACGAAGATTGTGGCAATCCCTCTCACCCAGGACACAAACTTTTTGTTACTCTCCCCTCTGGTAGACGGCTGAGGTCCATCAGAACTAAAACCTCAAGACACAAAAACAGCTTCTTTCCATCAGGAGCTAGACTTATAAATACGAGGGCTGTCCGTAAAGTATAGGTCCTTTTTATTTTTTTCAAAAACTATATGGATTTCATTCATATGTTTTTACGTCAGACATGCTTGCACCCTCGTGCGCATGCGTGAGTTTTTCCATGCCTGTCGGTGACGTCATTCGCCTGTGAGCACTCCTTGTGGGAGGAGTCGTCCAGCCCCTCGTCGGAATTCCTTTGTCTGAGAAGTTGCTGAGAGACTGGCGCTTTGTTTGATCAAAATTTTTTCTAAACCTGTGAGACACATCGAAGTGGACATGGTTCGAAAAATTAAGCTGGTTTTCAGTGAAAATTTTAACAGCTGATGAGAGATTTTGAGGTGATTCTGTCACTTTAAGGACTTTTCACGGTGCGAGACGTCGTGCAGCGCTCCCAGGCGCCGTCGTCAGCCTGTTTCAAGCTTAAAACCTCCACATTTCAGGCTCTATTGAGCCAGGACGCCGTGAGAGAACAGAGAAGTTTCAGAAGAAGTCGGTTTCAGCATTTTATCCGGATATTCCACTGTTAAAGGAGATTTTTTTAATGAAAGACGTGCGGATGGGTCCGCGCGTCGGGACGCAGCCGACGCGGCGGCACAGGAAAAACACCTCCGTGTTGATAACCATTTGTAAAATCCAGGCGGCTTTTGATGGCTTTCAGTGGAGTGAGTATATGAGAAATTGTTTATCAGCTGGAGATGTTCCAACTTGTCCTCAAGGCTTCCAACAGAGGTGTTTTTCCTGTGGCGGAGCGTCGCGGCGGCTGCGAGCCGACGCTGCAATACGCCTGCACGTCTTTCATTAAAAAAAATCTCCTTTAACAGTGGAATATCCGGATAAAATGCTGAAACCGACTTCTTCTGAAACTTCTCTGTTCTCTCACGACGTCCTGGATCAATAAAGCCTGAAATGTGGAGGTTTTAAGCTTGAAACAGGCTGATGACGCCGCCTGAGAGCGCTGCGCGACGTCTCGCACCGTGAAAAGTCCTTAAAGCGACATAATCACCTCAAAATCTCTCATCAGCTGTTAAAATTTTCACTGAAGACCAGCTTAATTTTTCGAACCATGTCCACTTCGATGTGTCTCACAGGTTTAGAAAAAATTTTGATCAAACAAAGCGCCAGTCTCTCAGCAACTTCTCAGACAAAGGAATTCCGACGAGGGGCTGGACGACTCCTCCCACAAGGAGTGCTCACAGGCGAATGATGTCACCGACATGCGTGGAAAAACTCACGCATGCGCACGAGGGTTCAATCATGTCTGACGTAAAAACATATGAATGAAATCCATATAGTTTTAGAAAAAAATAAAAAGGACCTATACTTTACGGACAGCCCTCGTAATGCCAGACACCCCACATTTACCCTGCCTCCCCCCCACTCCCACAAAATGCAGACTGATCATTCCTGTACTGTTCATCTACATGCCTGCACCGCACCATTCCACTATATCTATTTGACAGTAAACAAAGTTTTGCCCGTCTATTTGATTCCTTTACGTCTTACAGCAGTATTTTTTTCCCGTTTCTTTTTATCGTTGTTTATGCACCAATGACACCACATCAAATTGTTTGTTTGTGAGAACTTACTTGGCAATAAATTTGATTCTGTTTGATTGTTCTGTTTGGTAATAAAGTCAAGCTCTTCTAGTTCAATCAGATACATTTCAACTGAGCCACAAGTACGGGACTAATCATGCTCCAACTACGAATTGGAAGGAAACTGAAGATATTGTTTCTAATTTATTTCCCCCTACAACAGAATGACAATCTCTTCTACTCATCTTGAGCTTTCCAATGAGGATTTGTTACTATTTCTTTAGTCTAACTTGGTTTTAAGACGTAACCTTGACAAATCTGGCATTCCAGGTATTCACTGTGATATGGCATCTTAAAGACAGATACTGCAAAAAGCCAAATTCTGTTAGTACACAAATCTTCAGAAACTAAATTCAAGGTAATCGCACCAAATTGAATGCCAGGGGAATATCTGTTTGAGACTGGGAACCGTCTCCCCAAATGCAAATAAAATATTCAAACACAATGGGAATACAAAGCTGAAAAAGACCTGGATTACATTTAAACAGAGATCACAACTTGTTCACTGTACAATCTCTGTTCATTTCCACTGTGTAAAACCTGCAAGAGACAAACACGGCAGCTCAACAAAGTGCCACTTGTGACACATCATCCGAGGAAGCAAGTGTTTCGGCTCATGCTTCAGAAACAAACTTCTGACAGCGGGAAATGATGAAACGCTGCAAAACCAAAATAACACCCGCGCTCCTCAGAACCTGCTCAACCTGCTGCAGCCTGGAGCGTGCTCCTCCACTTCCCAACGAGAGAGAGAGAGAGAGCTGTAAAGGAGGCAGGAAAGGATTTGAGGGTGATGTAGGAATGCCAGATGATTTCACAGCAGTTGGAATGGTAAATATTCACTGAGCAAACACCTGGACTGTCCATCCTATCGGGTAGCTGCTGTTGTGTCTATAATGTGGCAACAAACTGATCCAACTCCCTGAACAAACTGACGGGCACTGAGATGCACAGGCGCTGCGACATCCTGCACAGCCACGTCTCAAATGACACATGCGGCACATCCCAAACTTAAACAAGCCGAGACTTGGACAGAAACGGCATTCACGGGCACGTTCGTGTGTGTGTGTGTGTGTGCACGAGCCGGAGGATTGGCGTGAGGAAAATGGTCCAGGCTTTTTATTTCACACCACGAGGTGAGCCGAGGAGCAGTAACAGAATCTAGCTATAAAATGTAGAGATGGAGGGAAAGAGAGGGATGACTGAGCACACCCCCCGCCCGCTCCTTCTCGGTTATCTGTTTTCATAACCTGCCTTTGTGAGCTTAACTGGCACAAGAGTCTTGTTTTGGATGGCAACTCTCACCTCAACCACCATCCAGATGACAAGAATTACACAAAATAGTACTGTGTTTATGTTCCAGGGTTTATATCACAACAGCAACTTCAGGAGCCTGTTTAACGGAGGTGTTACCAACACAACCACTGTTGGCCTCAACTGATTTAGCCCGGCTACTTTTTTCTTATTCTTTTATTGGCTCGAATACTATTAAAGTCCAGTGAAAACACCATATACAGTGTAGCTCTGGATATTTATATGGGATTTTGTGGTTGTCTGGTCAGATTTGACTGAGGCATCCCACGACTCATTCTGCACTACCGTTTGAGAATTCACATATGGTAGAGATTTTCTGGTCAGTTGGTCTGATTTGTGTTCACACCATGAGTGAACTATACCATGGTCTATTTGGAACTGGACTGACTCAATTCAATTTATTTATGCAGCATCAAATTACAACATAAGTCACATCAAGGCATTACAGATGAGCAATGTTTAACCTTTTCCATACCATAACCAAGCACACTGGCAACTACGGTAAGGAAAAACTCCCTCAGGCAATGTTTTCTTTACAGGAAGAAACCATAATCAGATCAGACTCAGAGGGGTGACCATCTGCTGTGGGCATACTAAAGAAATAACAGAAAAGCACAAGAAGTTGTCAGAGTGCCAAAAATGTTACAACTAAGCAACCATATACACATAGAGTCCATATAGAGCCCTGTGTCAGGACTGTTTGTTCGTATTTGGTCTAGCTTCTAAATGCTTGTGGATAAAAGAGCAGCACCACTTGAAATTATAGGGGCAAGGCAGCCAAAGTTCAAGTGAGATGCACAAACCTCACCTACACTGCTGTTTGCACTCTTGTCTCTTTTGCAGTAAAGAAATGTTTATGACCGTTTCGACCAAAGCCATGTCTGATGCCGTCTGAAATTTTTGATCTTGCGTAGTGCCCTCTAGTGAATGTGCTGTTTAACATCCATGGTAACATAGAAGACATACTGAAGCATGTGAGCAGTGATGCACTGCCAAAATTTACCAGGTATATTCACATAATTTCTAGTCAAAATATCTAATCTACACTGAACATAAAGCAAAATCCCTTTTGAGTTGCCCTGAGATTTTTTAACCTGCTTTGTTTATGAAAAACATAACTATTAATAAAATATTGCACAAAATGAGTTTCTCAGGTAATTTCAAGACCTTAAATCAAGAAAGCTTCAGTGAATTATCACTTTTCCCACAAACACACACATATATATTTCATAGAATATGAACGATAACAAAAGAACTTTTTTCCACTCATGGTTAGTGGTTGTATGAAGCAATTTATTGTCAAACAACTGTGTTTACTGTTTTTAAATCATAATGACAACAGAAACTACCCAAATGACCCAGTTCAAAGGTTTACATACCACAGCTCTTAATACCATGTACTGCCCCTTTTAAGACCAATGACAGCTTGGAGTCTTTTGTGGTAGTTGTGGATGAGGCTCTTTATTTTCCCTGATGGTAAATCTGCCTATTTTTCTTAGCAAAAAGCCTCCAGTTCCTGTAAATTCCTGGGCTGTCTTGTATGAACTTCACGTTTGAGATCTCCCCAGAGTAGCTCAATGATACAGAGGTCAGGAAACTGAGATGGCCAGTCTGGAATCTTCACTTTATTCTGCTATAGCCAATGACAGGTTGACTTGGCCTTATGTTGTGGATCGTTGTCATGTTGGAACGTCCAAGTACGTCCCATGCACAGCTTCTGGGCTGATGAGTACAAATTTTCCTCCAGCATTTTCTGATAACATGCTGCATTCATCCTGCCATCAATTTTGTCCAGTTTTCCTGTGCCTTTGTAGCTCACACATCCCCAAAACATCAGCGGCCCACCTCCGTGCTTCACAGTAGGAAGGGTGTACATTTCAACATAGGCCTTGTTGACTCTCCAAATGTAATGTTTATAGTTATGGCCAAAGAGATCAATTTTGGTTTCATCACTCCAAATGACTTTGTTCTCTGTGCTGTTTGGCGTATTGTAAGTGGGATACTTTGTGGCATTTGCATAGTAATGGATTTCTTCTTATGACTCGACCATGCAGCCCATTTTTCTTCAAGTGCCTCCTAACTGTGCATCTTGGAAAGGCCACACCACTGTTTTCCAGAGTCCTGTATTTCTGCTAAAGTTATTTGTGGGTTTTGCTTTGCATCCTGAACAATTTTCCTGGCAGTTGCTGAAACTTGGATTGCCGTGGATTGCTTTCCCTATGACTCAGAAACCAGAAATGTCTGTGCAGGGATGAAAGATGCAAGGGTCTGTCAGGAGCCCAGAAACTCAATGACTTTTTACGCGCACGCACACACACACACACACACACACACACACACACACACACACACACACACACACACACACACACACACACACACACACACACACACACACACACACACACACACACACACACACACACACACACACACACACACACACACACACACACAAAACAAGCAAACAGCATACAGGTGAAGATGGTTACTTTTGTAGCCATTCAAACCACTTTGTGCCAACTTGTGTGCATGTTATCAGACCAAAATCACCAGGGTATGTAAACTTTTGTTCATGGTCATTTGGTTAGTTTCTATTGTCATGATTTGAAAAGACTAAACACAGTTGTTTACAATAAACGGCTTCACACAACCACTAACCAAGAGTGAAAAAAAGCTTTTGTGTTATCATTCATAATCTCTGAAAAATGCCCACCCCAAAAAACCCTAAACTTCTGCCAGGGTATGTAAACATTTGAGCACAACCTCATATATATATATATATATATATATATATATATATATATATACACACACACACACACACACACACACCATGGTCAGTGAGAATTCCATGTCTAACTGGCATGCACACGTTGTTCGGCGAGTTAAGTAATTGTAATATCGCTCCGTTCTGGTTGTCACCATAGCAACACGCAAATCAGTTGGTGCAGATCAGCTGTGTTTTGACAGGTGAATGACAGAAACACGATAAAACATGGATTTCCAAGTGAATTTTAATATTTTTGGCCAAAATAAAACATTTGAGGAATGGGAAGAGGAGAGCAAAGGAGAAGAACAGCAAAAGCAACGGCGTAAAGATTTAACATCGGACGAACTGGACAAGATTGAAAACCGGAGAGAAGAAGAGAACGGTTGCCAAGGACGAAAATATGTTGAGACTGGCATAAAATAGTCCCAAATACTTACGCATTTTTATCAAGTTCTGTTAACTTAAATAAATATTTGTGTGTTAGCTCACTGTGTGGGACCATGCTGTAAGCGGATTAAACAGCTCGAAGCTGTGCATTATACGGTTTTAATGCACTTCGCGGAGTGGTGTTTTAAGACTCCGCGTCGTGAATTCAAACCGTATAATGCATGGCTTCTCATTGTTTAATCCTTACATATAAAGTTTCCAGTGGAAGAAATAAAAAATTACTTAATAAAGCGGCAAATGACTACTATTTTTGTAAATGATGAATCTATATTTTATTTCACATGCTTTACATCAAATGTTTTTTATTAACCTTTGGAGAATTTATCAATAAATATGACTATAAATTCTATAAATAACTTTCAAGTTATTTTATAATGTTTTAAAAATCTCAACATATAAAGAATACAAAGTACCAAAAAGTAAAAAGTCAGTCATGGAAATAATACGAAAGACAATTTTGCACACAGTGTTGCCTCTTCCACAGACACAGAATTAATAAAACAAAATCCAAGCACATTTCATAGGGCTGTAACAAACAATTTTTCTCCCATTAACATTTACTCTGTTGATTTTGTTTTCTGCATTAATCTGTTAGCTGTTTGGTCCATCAAATGTTAAAAAACATTAAAATATATAAGTGATTAATTTAATAATCACATGATTGTTGCAGTATTTGTTAAGACTACATGAAATAAGGTCTTAGCTGAGTAAACTCATTTTGAAACATATTTTACTAATATTAGAAAGCATTGTTTTACAAATAAGATAGCATCTTAAAATTCTTATGAGTTAAAAAGTTTATTTTACATATGAAAAACATGCTTATATCTTCCTGAAATTTTACTTGTTAACTGATTTGGTCTTATTTTAAGTTTAAATTTGATGTTTTGACTAGAAATGAGGCATATATAATTTGTAAGATTTTGGCTTGTTGCAGTTTTATTACATTGCTTGAAATACACTTATAGATTTATGTAGCTTACGTACCTAAATGAGCCTTTAAAAAGCAGACTAACCAAACCTCAAATGTTAAACAATAGAAATAGATGACCTTTATCTCCAGTTTTTCCTTTATTTGTTTTAAAAGCATCAGCGTGACATGCCTACAGACAGTTGGACGGGGCGGGAGGGGAAGACGAGTTCAGGAAGCGAGCTGGAAAAGAGAAAGGAGAGATGAAATGAAAGCTTAAGAGGAGAAGAGGAAAAACAGCATAGCTTTGGAGTAAGCGATTGCGGGAGGGAAAGAATCCACATAAAATGGGTTTCTTAAAATGTCTAGGTAAACTGGCTTAGACTTTTGGCTCTTCTGTCCAGGAGAAAATGGGGTTATCAGATTGATCCACAGGGCATTCATTTGTCAAGTGTTCCAGTGACTGTGCCATTCTGTATCCGAAGCGGATTTCACGGGTTATTCTATTCTTGTCTCCAAGCCACAGTGGTGGTAAAATGAGAGGGAATGCTATGTTTTGGGAAATCTAATTTGAGGCCCATGTTTGTTTTCCTGGGCTTATTTTGCAACCGGGAGCCTGGTTCAAAAGCGGCACAACTTGCTCTTTTGCCCTAGTTTCACAACAAGAATGTTCAATGCCAACATCAACCCTTTATACTCATTTGAGGTGAAGACATTTTTGCTCATCTCCTTACTGCCCTGGCTCTCAGGTTCGCCACATATTTAAGCAGACAATTAACTGGGAGGTTATCCACCGTGTCACAGGGACACATGCATATGTACATACAGACAGATGTACTTAAAAACACATACACAAATATTAGCAGCCATCTTTTGGCTGCTAATTGCAACTTGCTCCCAGTGGGAGGAAAGACGGGTCCTCTGTCAATAATTAATCCTCGTTTAGGAAAGTAATGACATTCATTAGGAGGGAATCGAGCCAAGTGCCATTATTTACATGGCAATAATCTCGAGCGCGCCGGTGGCACTCTTTTAATGTTACAGAAATAACTCGGACGGAGGATGGGTACAGTTGCTTCGCTGCGTCCCTTTCCTTTTTTCCCCCCTATGTCTTCACACCCAGGAACAATTAGGCCCAGGCGAACAGATGGGGACGCCGCTGAGTGAGAAAGCTCCTGTGAGACGACTCTTCACATCCTTCTTATCTCACTCCGTCACCCGCATGCACTCGGACACGCGTGTGCAATACCCAGAAAAAAAAGCTAACAAAAACACATCAGAATTGTGCACGCACACATATCTGGGCACAAAACAGTAATAGTGAACTTGCATATTTGACGTTTTAAAATTAAGCATCTAAAGAGGAGCCTCTTACAACAGGCTAAACACGATCTTAAAAAACAACAAAAAAACATACACACCAAATGTTCAACTCTTAAGTTAAAATACCTTCATAGTTCTAATAAGTAAAATTACAATGAAGAAAACCTCATTTTCTTTGATTATAAGGCTTACAGAGAGAGGGTATTTCTCCAACTTTGTGAAACAATATGAGAAAAACAGCACATAATGGACTATTTGTTGTACAACCCTGAAGATTTAAAAAACAGTTTCAGCCACTGCACAAGGTGCACAACACTAGAAAGCAGTGAACAGACAAGGCAAACCCAGAGTCACTGCTGTTCACTCAAACTCAACACGCCAATGCCAGCCAACACGAGAACAACAAATAACGCCAGGATGTCTTACATGTGAGCGCTATACATTTAGTATAGTTTTCATACAAAGTTATAATGGTTTAAATTATTTAAATCATCTTATTTTCCACATGGCCCATATTTGTGTTAGTCATCAAGATTATTCCATTGGGTGCGTGTGAGTTCCGGCATTGTAAGCAGCATGGTCTGGTATCCAGCACTTATACCAGAAGGACATATTCAACTACAATGATCAGAATGTTGGCTTTGTTGTCATTATTTTTCCTCTGCAGCCTCTCTTAGGGCAGGTTCTACACAGCCAGTACTACTGCGAAGAAAAGCCGTCTCCATATTGGTCTATTTTAGGCATGTTTTTGCCAAGAGGACAGTTGGAAGTCAATCCATTTCATATTGTTCTTGATGAGATCTTTGTATCTTAGTTTGGGTCAGCCCGGTTTCCTTTTGCTGATTAAAACCTTGCTGTAAAGGATGTCCTTGGGTATCCTTCTATCCTAAGTGCAAGATATGTCCTCCATCCATCATAATCTGCGTTCGCTGAGCAGGGTTTGCATAGGTGAAAGTTGGGCTATTTTAAAGACCTTGCAATTGCTCACATGGTCCTCCCAGAAGATAATTATTTTGTGTATGGATTTTCCAAAGCACCACACTATCTAAAACTGGGGGCATAAAAACAAATCATGCATATGTACAAATTCCAATCCTGACTAGTCTCCCAGTTCCTGGTGCTGAAAAACATCCCCACAGCATGATGCTGCCACCATCACCTGACACCTGGAATTCACACCAAAGAGTTCAATCTTTGTCTCATCAGACCAGAGAATGTTGTTTCTCATGCTCTGAGAGTCCTTCAGGTGCTTTTTGGCAAATACCAGGTGGGCTGCCATGTGTCTTTTACTAAGGAGTGGCTTCCGTCTGGCCACTCTACCATACAGGCCCGATTGGTGGATTGCTGCAGAGATGGTTGTGCGTCTAGAAGGTTCTCTCTCCACAGAGGAATGCTGGAGCTCTGACAGAGTGACCATCAGGTTCTTGGTCACCTCCCAGACTCAGGCCCTTCTCCCCAATCGCTCCGTTCAGATGGGCGGACAGCTTTATGAAGTGTCCTGGTCGAGCTGAACTTGTTCCATTTACGGATGATGGAGGTCACTGTGCTCATTAGGACTTTCAAAGCAGCAGAAATGTTTCTGTACCCTTGCCCAGATTTGTGCTTTGAGACAATCCTGTCTCAGAGGTCTACAGATAATTCCTTTGACTTCATACTTGGTTTGTGCTCTGACATGCACTGTCAACTGTGGGACCTTATATGTAGACAGGTGTGTGCCTTTCCAAATCATGTCCAATCAACTGAATTTACCCCAGGTGGTCTCCAATTAAGCTGTAGAAACATCTCAATTTTGAACTTCATGGCAAAGGCTGTGGATACTTATGCACATGCAATTTTTTTTTTTTTAACATAAAACAGCCAAAAAAAAAAAGAAAAGCAAAACATTTCACATTGTCATTATGGGGTATTGTGTGTAGAATTTTGAAGGAAAAAATTAATTTCATCCATTTTGGAATTAGGCCATAAAATAAAATGTGGAAAAAGTGATGCGCTGTGAATACTTTCTGGATGCATCATTTATTAGTGAGGTTGCCGGCGTCATACTTTTTTGCAATGACGTCTGCAATTATTGATATTGTCACTGAGTCCAGAGTACAAATATTGATACACTCATGTAACATATCTTGCTCATCTACAACAAGAAGTTTCACAACTTAGGCACACAAGGCAACTTGTGTGTGCCTTGCAAAGACAACAACTGGAGCTTGAATATGCAATGGAGCTTGAATATGCATTTTGGAATAAGGCTGAAACATAATAAAACGTGGAAAAGGTGCAGCGCTCTGAATACTTTCTGTATGCACCGTATATTTTTATTTGTTTCACATTTTTTGACAGGTGCAAAAATACTCCAGAAAATATGGTAATGAATTATGAAATTGCAACTGAATTTCTTGAGTTATCTTTACAAACTCAGGTTTTGAGTCAGTTCACTGAATTACATTTTTGAATTGAACTCAACAGTGTGAGTTTTTGTACTGAACCAAAACTTATTTTGAAGTTGCGATCACTCATGGTTTTTAAGGTAGCAGTTAAACTTAAGTTTTTAAGTAGAACCACTTTGTTAATTTTTACATTGAGGGAGCTCAGTGGGATAGGCGCTGGGCTCTCACAATCCAAAATGTAGACCTGGGTTTGATTCCCAGTCACTCTACCTGTGTCCTTGGAGAAGACACTTCATCTGTATTTTCCGGTTCACCCAGGTGTAAATGGGATTCAGCCTTGGCTCAGGAAGCAACCTGTGATGGACTGGTGTCGCATCCAGGAAGAATCATAGACTCATCTGCTTCACGCTACGGTACACAGGGACAAATACCAGCATCAATGAGCCTGAGGGCCTGTAGGACTTCCTGCAACATGCCCGTCTTTATCTGGGGTGAAAACACATACACTTGTTCAGCCTCATCTGTTAACCAGCTTTGTTCTGCTAAGTACAAACACACACCGAGTACAGCACTCAAAAATGTTTTCGGGTACACAGTGGCAACAAGAAGCAGTTTAATCTTGGGTTCTTTTTGCCTCCTACAACAATCATCCTGGTAACTTCTGCTTGTTAATGAAATTCAATTTGCTTTTTGTTGCATGAAGCAAGAGCAACATGTTTAAAAAAGTAAATGCAACTTAAAGACTAGTGGTGTCCAAAGTATTCCAGAAAGGGCCAAGAGGATGCAGGTTTTCTTTGCAGCCACTGACTCCAACAGGTGATTTCACTGATTAACATCACTTTGAGCAGATGGGATGAGTTTATCATTGTCATCATTACGAACAGTAGATCCTGCCAAAAATAAAATGGTAAAAGGATTTTCCATGTCTTTTTCTCATTGCTAACTCTCATGCCACTTCAACACTCATTTGATTCCCTGAGAAAAAGAAAAAAAAAAAAATCACAAACCTCCAATGACACAAAAGGCCAGTGAGCACGGCTCGTGCAACTTTTTTGAACTTTCAGAAACTACACATTTAAGTAATGCACAATAGTATCCATTCTCTAAACGATGAGGCAAGCCTTTTATTTTTGACCAAAGCTAAATTAAGCTGAGTTGCCCTTTTTTTTTTCTCCTTTGACACTGTCCAAATACCATACTGTTGTTTCAGCTATACTGAAAACTGAGGCCTAACATGACCTTTGCCAAGCTGGAGGGAAACTTCCCCAAGAAATTCGATAGAATCCAGGATACGGTCCTCGCTAATTCATCGTCCAGCACGCCACACTTCCCCGACCTCTTTTCCTTCAGCCACCCTCTACCAACCTCCAATCGATCTGCTTACCTCTGAAGATCAAAGGCTCTCACTGCTGTTGTACATTTAGCCTTGGCTAGGTCCTCCCACATCATGTCTAAATATTAATGATAATAAAGTCTCACACCCATCGCTGTGTCAGGCAATTACAGCCAACATTGATCCTCGGCTCCCTGCTCCAATTAGAACTGTCGGCTCGTAATGCGTTCTGGCACATCAAAGGATAACAGCCATTGATCCACTCCTGGATCTTAACGTTTACCGTTAGAGAGTGGGGCAGGGGGTATGGCATGGCAGCGAGGGGAAGCAATATTCTGACTAGAAGAAAAGGGGAAAAGAAATCACTTCATGCCACCGCTCAGGTAAAGAAAATGTTGAAACTCAGAGGGTACGACATGGCAGAGGGTGCTCAATAACAATGGCAATACTTGGTTTTTTGGAAACCTAAAAAACAAACAAACAACAACAAAAACTCCAGTTGCAGTGCAATTACAATAAACGCTGAGATATGTTCTATTATCTTTTGTTATTTTCAGCAGTTGTCATATGAAAAGCATTTATTAAAAAAATGAAGTATATAAGGTGCAAAAAATTACACACAAGATTTGTGTCTCTTCCTGAAACACAAAAATACACAAAACATAAAACATAGTTTATTGGCCTGCAAACTAACAATTATTTTCATTATCATATAATCTGTTAACTTCTTCCTGGATCAATTGATCAGTAGTTTGGTCCATAAAAAAAGTCATAAAATGGTGAAAATGTCTATCAAAGCTTCCCAAAGCCCAAGATGATGTCTTTAAAAGCCTTGTTTGTCTACAACCTAAATACATTCAGTTTACTCTCAGAGAGAAGTAAAGAAAGTACAAAATATTCACAATTAAACTAAAATCAGAGAATGCTGACATTTGAAAGAAAAAAAAAAAACAGGAGACTCAAAATGATTAACTGGTGATCAAAACAGTTTAATTTAATATGTCATTAACCAGTAATTTAATATTTGATTAATCAGTTAATTGTTGCAGCTGTACATGTTAAGATGTCTTGACATCAGCTGAGTTCTATTCTTTGTACTACTATTAGGAAGTTTAACATTTTTATTTATTCCTAATTTTAGTTCATTGTGTCTATATACGTCAAAGCAGTAGCTGCGAAGAGAATAAAAACTTTCTTTTTGGAACTAAAGCTCATACAAAACCATTTACTATTGCCAAATAACTTTCAGCTTAATGTCGATTTTCAAATACAGATGATTGAACTGCAACCAAACATATTAAGAAAGAAGGAAACATTCTGGGAGTTTCTGACTGTTGCTTATACAATACAAGTATCAGTGGGAGGCAAGAAAAGCTTCAGTGGAACATGAGTTATCATGTCACCTCCCACATCTATGTCTTTAGGCCAGCTATCCTTGACAACTGACTTTTCTGACATCTTAAAGTTTGTGAAACATTTTACCACAGTGAACAGCACCCACTAGAATACACCATTGTACAGAGAAACATGCACACAGACAGAAACAGAAAGAACAACGGGTAAAAGCTGACCCATTGAGTCAATAGACAGCGACACGTCACCATTAAACCAGGGACATAACTTGCACAAATGAAGCCAAAGAATCCCACTGTTGACACTATTATTTGACAGGGCTTGTTGTTATGTCCTTTCTCTGCCGAACTGATTGCTCTGATAGTCGTTGCCCAGGGCTCGACCTCACAGCAGCTTTTGTCACAGAGACGGAGGAAGGCTTGTCCATTGCTCTGGGCTACAATGCTACTGTTCATGGCACCATAATACACTGAAACACTGTGCAACTGGAATGCAACCCAATGGGATGAATATCTCCAATTAATTGACTGACCGTTTGATGACTTGTGGCCGGTAAACAGAACGATGTTGAGCAGAGAAAAGCTATAAGAAAAGAAAGAATGGCACCGAGTTAACTGCTTAAACAAATTATTAATACTGCTGTTGGACACATGAGCTGGTGTGACACTTGGAGGTTGATTCTAAATCGATGAAATCGAAACCCCACCTTTAGTTTATTATGTAGTAACGTGCACACACGCCACTGAATGAACACCTGAACCATTCTTTCACCATTCACTTGTGTGTGTGTGTGTGTGTGTGTGTGTGTGTGTGATATTTTTCCCTTCCTCGGCACCCGCTGTCCTCCGCCTGTGGTATCCCTCACTATTATACGCTTTGCTAACATGGTACTTTGCTTAAACTCTGTACCTCGGCCTCTACTAACGATGTAATTAAAGATCGGTGAAATGAAACTGGTGTTTAGAAATGGTTTATGTCAATTCTGTCCTGAAACACTATACCACAGAGATGTTTTTGGATGGCATGGGTGTGCGTCGATGTCTTGTAAAATAAAACAGTCTCGGCCTGAAGGATCAAGAAAAAAGGGGCGGGGCAGGATGGGGGGACTTAGCCATAGGAGCCTTGTGCCAGCAAGGTCAAAGGATGCTGATCTGTAAAAATGGCAAAACAGCTGGAAAATATTTGTTGCTGGTTGAGAAATCAGGCTCTTCCCATTGTGTTTGATAGTCAGAGATACATTTGGGTCAGCTGCGGTGGATGAGGTAGATCGGCAGGCTACACAAACAAGCTGAGAAAGTGACACCAAGATGTTAGGCCAAGACATCACAACTTCTCTTTAACAGTAAAGCAATGTTTAGCCCTGGCGCCATCAGATATGCATTGGGAAGTTAAGGTTTACATATTGCTGACTGGAATGACCCGAAGTGACCCGGCAAACACTTGAAAAATAAACAAATCCTCTAAATTCTGGGATGCTTCAGGTCATGGCAGGGCACTGCTGTAGAACCGTTTTGCTGGCAGGTTTCAGCAAACAGTGGAATGTTTAAACCTCCACGTTTACACTGAAAAAGTCAAAAAGAGAGTTCTTTGGTCTTGGGGAGTGTACTGGTTTTTATACAAGATGATTATGTACCTACATACTCCAGAGGCCAATCAACTTGCACTGTTATCTCTACAGACATTGGCAGTGTAGAATCATCTTGAGGTCCATTCTGTGATCATTCATGTATATTTTTACATGCTGAAATTCACTCTGTGAACTGACTACTATTTTATTTGCAGGTGAAGTGGTGAATATGTTAATGTTAACACCACAATATCTAAGCTATAGTATTACTCCCTTTAGAGGAAAAAAAAAAATACATTGTGTCACGGAAAAATGCTCACCTCAACCCTTAAATGTGGGAAAAGCAACAACATAACAGAGGACATCAAAATCAGTCAATCATAGAAAAAATCTCAGGTACAAAATTTAATCAATTCTACAAAAAAAAAAAATCTACAAGGGGGAAAAAGTTTTTCAAAGTAAAAGTAAGCAGCAATCAGAATACTGGAATACAATTTAAAACTATTAACAGCTTACTCAATCATGTCAAATTTCAAAACTGATCTATTTAAGTTTTTATCTTTTTTTTTTTAATAACTGTTATCTGCGCTGTATTCTAATTAGCATTAAAGGCACCTTGACATTTGCACGAATTTGATCCCCGCGTGCTGTGCAATGCTTCGTGACAATGTGTCCCGCCTTTGCCCCGCAGGACACCACGCCATATAAAATAATAATTTAGTAGCTGAAGACGTATTGCTGTTAGAACTTGGCTTGATGAAACCATGCTCTCCAGCACTCCCAGAATCACAGAGAAATGATCTACAGCTGCAGGTTGTCCCATCCTCGTCATGCGGTGGAGAATGCATTTGGAATCTTGTCTCAAAAGGTAATTTATATATATATATATATATATATATATATATGGATGGTAAGGAGTCCAACATAACTCGTCCAATATAACTTTTCTGAATCCAATATTTCGCTATGCTGGACGACTTGCCATCCATCAATTGTTATGTTCTCCATCCCCCTCCCAAATTAAGCAACAACAAAGAGTCAAGTAAATTAGATCAATTTATTTTGTTGTGAACAGCATATGAATGCTTCTAAAACGCAGTAGCATGCTTGTCTACCTTCTTAGTGTTTTTGGCATCCTCAGAGTTCAATATTTCAACCAGTTCCTCCTCTGTGAACTCAGCAAACCTCGCTGGCAGACGATTTTTTGCTGTTGTTGACATGTTTGTTGCCATTTTTCAACCAGCATCTGTCAGCAAGTTCCTGACCTCCGCTACTTCATTAGTGATGTCATCTCATGAATAATTGTATGCCGCGCTCTGATTGGCTAGCTGTTGGCAGTAAGCTCTAACGCTATTCGTCAGTGGGAACCGATCCAATATAACTTTTGGTCCTAGCCTTTTTGGATTCCTTTGGATCCATCATAACTTTCTGGCGCCAAGCATGCCAAAATTCAGGTAAATGATGGACAGAAAGGCTAATCTGTGACACACACACACACACACACATATATTATATATATATGCTATATATATATATATATATAGTAATGGATTGGTAAAACAGTTGAATTTTCATTCCTTCTTATGAGTTAGGTAATGTATCCATATAATTATGTTTATTATAGATACAGTATCTCATATGTATGTTCACAACTAAGTTCATGAAATTTATGAAGTTCTGAACATTCAAAATTTTCTTTGCGCACTGGCACGCAGCTGTGCACAGTTTTACGACGGGTTACTCACTGGCACACCAGATTGCATGCCAGTGCGGGAATCAAATGTGACTGCTGTGATAGGTTCCAGCCTCCCATGGGTCCTTAACTGGCGTAAGCGACGAAGGTAGGTGGGTGAGTGAGTGAGTGAGTGAGTGAGTGAGTGAGTGAGTGAGTGAGTGAGTACTCAAAAGGAGATTGATGCACTTGTCAAAAAACTTGAGGTTGTCTTGAGATGCAAGCCAGCAAAAACAAAAAAAACAAACAAACAAAAAAATAAGTAAATAAATTAAATATATGCATACATATCTTAAGGTACTCACAATTTGAATGTGCTTAATTATAATTAAGCTTTTAGTTGACTGGGCATGTTTGATATATATATATATATATAGATATATATATATTATATATATATATATATATATATATATATATAAATGAAACACAATGGGAAAAACGTTTGAAATAGATCAGCAAGAAAAATTACCAAAAACACAGGCATCCAGAATTATTATAAACTAGTGTGATCCTTGTGAATGTAGCCAAAATTCCCCAACATAAAATTCTTTAAATATACATTGTAGTAAATTATCATATTGATTTAAATTATTTAAGTATATCAAATTTCATTTCATTCCATTTATTTTATTTGAATTAGGACAGTGCATATTAATCAATGCATCAGCAAAAGCTTCACATAAATATGACAGAGTTAGCAGAAGAGCTAAATTTCATCTGTTGTCCTAAGGCAGGTACAAACATTTAACAATAATCTGACATATGACAATTATACCAGACACACACAACTTGACAACAAACTATTTACAATAAAATAAAAGGATCAGTCTGAAAATTAAAAGAGACAAAAAAAAAAAAAAGCATAATTATCTATGGCTATATGACTGGTAGTTTTCACCAATTTTTAAGAGCTTGTTTGAAATTTGATTTGAAAATTGGTTGAAATCTGCCAAATAAAGACAGGTAAGTACTTTAGTAGGTTTCTTTTGTAGTATTTATGAAACATGAGTTGCTGACTAAAATATATCTTATTATGATCACAAGCATCTGTTGAATCATTAGTCTTGCAAAATTTTAGTAGATGTAAGATGAAACACTGAACTTTGGCACAGGAGGAAAGCTATATGAATGCATGTGTGAGTAAACATATTACAGTCCTTCATCCTAAGCATCAAAATTGTTGTCTGTCTTCAAACCTTTCTATGACTGTACACAAGAAAAGTTGTTGGCTGCCAAAAGTATTGAGGAAAAAAAAAAATCTGTAACAGGGAGGCTATTTTGTGAGGAAGGCTACTCAAGCTGAGACAGATCACGGAGGGATGATGTTGACCCTTGAGGTGCAAACGAAGATCCCTGTCGCCACGGATACGTGAAGACCGTGGTGTGAGCTGGGAAGTCTCGTCTCCAGCTGGCAAAAGGCCTGGCTTAGCACCAGAGTGCTCAGCCAACAGCCCCTTCCCCTCCTCGACCCCTTCCTCCTCAGCCTCCAGTCTGCCTGGCTGGTGTGGCCCAAACAAGCACCAGCCATCGGGCCAAAGGGGCAACGAAATGGCTGCCAGCTGGGCCAGCACTTCACGGCCGAGCACCACTCTCCAAACAAACAGTGCAGTGGGCCACAAGCCATGGGCAACATGTAACCTGTCATTACCAGCCTGTGCGGGCTGGTTCACTCCCCAAAACCACGACCCGGCCAAGAGCTTGATCGTGTTCTGCACTTGACTTTTAGCAAATTTCTCAACCATGATACATCACAGCAACGCCCACCCCCCCCCCCCCCCCCAACCAAAAAAATAATAATTTTAAATAACTGTCTATATTGACTTAAGATGAATAATATTTTTGTGATAACTTTTCAAACCATCACAAATAAACAAATCCATGAAGGAGTTCAAGTTCAGAGTGGAAACACATGGCCTGCCAGAATGGAATTTTAGGATTAACTACATACCATCTAATTATGCAACTTCTAGAAAAATTCCTATGCTCCCGGGCTAAAACACTGACTCCATGAGCAAAGGAACTCACTGGGATTTTCTCCACTGATCAAGATCCTATGGGCTTCTGTGGGATACTCAGCTTTGTCCTTACAATTTTGGCTACAGTAGTGGATGGTTGAGGCATCCATTATGAAAGAGGCCCTAGACATCAGTAATACTAACCAGTCAGAGGGAGGACCATTATGATCCTAAGTACAACCACTGGTTTCACTGGAATGTATCACATGAACAAAGACATGCAAGGAGGGACATGAGTCGCCAACAAAACAACCTGTACAACAAATTCACCTCATAAGTAGGTTGTTATAGTAGGTTTAATATAATAATTGACTCATCTGTCTTTCCACAAAAGCATACAAAAATTTCTGTGGTCATGCTGGAATCCTTAATTCCAGCGTCTGTGGACCGCTCTGCCTGCATGTTCCATTCTGACATGCTGTATTGCAGACAGGACTAGTGGAATTCGCTGAGGGCTGAAATTCAGAGATGAGGTTAATTTTAAAGTCTAACTTGCTGCTTCAAGCTTATGCTTTGAGTTTTATATATGTGGGGTCATGGAACTTTAATGCAAGTGGTTTTAATTTGTGTAGTAATGCCTATGAAAATACTGCCCACTCAAACTATTTCAGGTGAAGAAGAGGAAAAAAAAAGTTAAATAAGGACACTAATTTACAAACAGGATATAATAATTAGTAAATCACACAGTAAAAAATAATTTTCTATTAATAATATTACAAATGGTTGTAATAGGGGGGAGGCGATGATCTAGTGGGTAAGGATCCTCGGTTAAAAACCGAGTCTAACTGGAAAATCACTAAGGGCTCTTTGGCGAGGTCCTTAATCCCCAAGTTGGTCCCGCTGTGTAGTGAGCACCTTGCATGGCAGCACCTGACATCGGTGTGCGAGTGTATCTGTGTGAAGTGGTGAATGTGAGGCATCACTGTAAAATGCTTTGGCTTCTGATGTAGATGGAAAAAGTGCTATATAAATGCAGTCCATTTACCATTTTATGAGAAGCCCCATTCTCATTGCACAGATATGAATCTGTAACTGTGACAGACCAACGTGTGTGAAGATCACAGTTGCCCACAAAGTTCATCTAGCATGTAGTTTGATGACGTAATGTAACGTACTGGTCTAGCATTGTGTGATTCCATCATGTGGTAGGGTTCTACCATGTGACATCCGCAAAAAACAACCATAGTATAACTGTAGATGCCATAACACAACCATAGTATAACTTAACACAATTATGACACTTCTGGAAAACGTCTCAGTGACATCACAACATGTACGGTAACGTTATAGGCTCTACAAAAATGGAAAGGTCTCCTTCTGTTACAGTGATTGGCACAGAGAAAGACATTCTTCAAAAGAAGATATGAACTTGCATCCACAGTTTGTAAGGAAGCACATGGATAGTCAAGCATGGGTTTGAACTATTTTCTTGTATGAATATCCTGACAAATGTATCATGATTGAGTCAGCTATAATTCCAATCTCTTCAGTCGTATTGTGCGTGAACTAAAACACATGCAGAATCCACTGGATTATATGGGCAGTTTGTCTTTTTGTAGCACAACTTCAGAAAAATAACAATGTAACATTTAAACTATGAATAGGAATTTCACCTTTTCATAACTACTGATTAATTAAACTGTTTGGATTTTTTTTTGGGGGGGGGGGGGGGGGAATGCATTTTAGCCACATTCCAATTTGTTGTACCTATATATTGATCTCATTAGGAAATTCCTGAGCCAACACAGATAAAAAAAAGGGATCAGGATTGGATTCCTTTATAATGGTAGACAGCTCTGTGAAACTGGCACTGGCACATATGATATTTTCAAAGCATTCAAATACTTGGCAAAAAGTGATGCATTGTATGTCGTGTAATAACAAGTACAAAAAACCCAAGTAAGATGAGCGCTGCACTTTTTTCTTAAATTCAATTATGTCATTCATAATTATTGTGTTGGTTGCCACTGCAAGTATTACAGTAAGTTGCATTGGCTTCAGTTATTAGTACAATATTAAATTGATAATTATGGGTAATGAGATTCTGTTTTTGTCACATGTTGCAATTCATTTAGGTTTAAAGATGAACATTTTATTGATATGACCATATTTCTCTTAAAGATCTTGTCACATTACTTTGACAATGGTCCAGGTATGTTCTTAAGTATGTTATGATGCAAGTAAAGTCCTCTTTAAAAATGTGCTTCTGTGTGACAGTCTTTAATGTTACAAACGGTGTAAAGCAAAGTGTTGTTATCGCCACACGCCTGTACAACCTCTATTGTATGTGGCTGTGTTAAGTAGATAACTATGCCTAAGCAACATAGAGCACGTAGCTGAGTGGATAAGCAGCTGGGCCTGCCAATATGTAGACCTGGGTTTGAATCCCACTCGGTGTTCTTGGACAAGACACTTAATCTGCACTGTCTCAGTCCAACCAGCTGTAAAAGGGTAGAGACCTCAGCTGGGTAAGCAACCTGCGTTAGACTGGCATCCCGTCCAAAGGAGTTGTAGACTCTCATCCTCTTGACACTACGGACTCTGGAGATAAGCACCAGCACCAACAGATCTCAGGGCCTATAGGACATTTTCTTCGTCTACTGGTTGTATGATATTCAAGCAAAAGCTTGGACACTGTTGATGGTCTTCGCAAACTTATAGCACGATGTCTGAATTATGATGAAGCCTTTGACATAAAGTATAATGGCTGATGCTGAGACTGATTCATGCATTTGTCTCTTCTAGATTGGATTATTGCAATGCTCTATTTTCTGGGTTGCTGCAGTTCAGCATTAGGAGTCTCCAGTTGGCTCAAAATGCTGCTGCCAGACTTTTGACACAAAGCAAAAAGTTTGACTACATTACGCCCATTTTGGCTTCATTGGCTTCCTGTCTCTGTGAGATCAGATTTTAAGGTTCTGCTATAAAATTGTTCGCAGACTGGCACCTCCCTACTTAGCTGATCTAGTTAAACCCTACGTACCAGCCCGGCTTTGCGTTTACAGGATGCAGACTACTTGTGTCCCTAGGGTGAGTCAAAAGTTTGTGGGTCATAGAGCTTTCTCTTATCATGCCCCTGTTCTGTGGAATGATCTCCCTGCATCAATAAAACAGTCAGATTCTGTGGAGACTATCAAGTCCAGACTTAAGACGCAATTGTTTCCCTTTCCTATGGCTAGCATTTTGGAATATTATGTTACTATGCTTTTTACTTTTTTGCAAGTGGTTAATGTGCTTGGTTTCAGTTCAGAAGGTTCCAGGTTCAAATCCCACCCCTGCCACATTTCTCCATGTAATGCAGAGTTGTGTCAGGAAGGGCATCCAGCGTAAAACCTCTGCCAATTCAACATGCAGATCCACCTTGAATTTGCTGTGGTGACCCTGAGCGCAAAACAAGGGAGCAGCCGAAGGGACTTACTTACTCTTTTATTGTGCCTTTCTTAATCTTTTAATTCACTTTATTTTGTTTTTTGTGTGAAGCGCCTTGAGGCGACTCTGTTGTGATTTGGTGCTATATAAGATGAATAAATTGAATTATAATGCTTTAAAGTCTTGTGTAAATATTAAATCTGATAGATGTCAACTGCACAGAGTTGCACTTGATGATCAGCATCAAGTGCAACTCTGTGCAGTTGGGTTCTTTCTGCAGAAATGCATAAATATCTTGGTCATTGCATTAGCAGTAAACACAATGATGATGATATTCTTCGGCAGTAAAAGTGCATGCATGCACATACAAATGTAATCGCAAGGGAATAAAAAAAGTTCTCCAGATATTAAATCATCGCTGTTTAACTTATCGTGTGATTTGTTGTAAGCAGACCATCTGGACCCTTGAAGGAATAAATGAACAAGCCATCTGGGACACAATGTAAGTGCCTTCAATGACTTTATAAAAGCATACAATAACAGTTTTAGATTGTTTCACAATTTCACTAAATTCTGTTCCAGACAACTGTGATAATTTGTCAACAAGATTGGGGAAAATTATGTACAGCTTTTTAATCACAATATTTTTGGCATCCAACCTTTTTTATACACAGCTTGCTTGTCTAGTCATGTTGTGAAGTGTTGAATACACTTTATATTTAGATTGATAGTACTGTTATAAACACCATTAATATACAACATTGTCATTTTATTTCATCGTACGAATTTAAGATTTCAGGTATCTGCTCTTTGCCTTTCACAAAGATCATTTTTTAATAAATCCAAAATTATTTCCACTTTTTAATTTGGTATAAAAGTTTTTAAGGTAGATGCTATTGGTCAGAAAAGGGACCAATTCACTGCTGAAGCATTCTGAGAGGAGACCCACTTGAAACCTGATTTGTACAAATACGTCGTCTGTACATCTTGTGTTAGTCTTCTTTCATTGTTTCAGTGTGATAAAGGGGATCTTTTATGACATCAATAATATGGCTGAATATAGCCATCAATAATTTTTTAACCATCATACCATCCATAGAGTTTGTTTGGATGACATACACACATAAATGATTGATGAATTAAAAGAAAATATTACAAAGTGGTAGTCAAAATTCAGGATTTGTTAATATTCCCAGGGTTTTCACTCTGCCAAAAAGATCTGAAGGGTAACATGAATATCGGAAAATACTAATACCATAACTACTGTTGCAAATGAGAGCTGACTTTTCTATCACAGTTTGCAGACCTCTAAAAAATGTGGATGTTATTGTGAATAAAGCTGAAATCAGTGGCATTACAAAATTTTATTCCAGTGCATAATCTTCATCCAGTGATGATGAAGTTGTTGTGTGGGCCGCTGAAGAGGAGGTACTGCTGGCCCACCACCACCAGAGGGCGCCCTGCCTGGAGTGCGGGCTCCAGGCACTAGAGGGCACTGCCGCCTTGCAGGAGCAGCCAGAGTGACAGCTGTCACCCATCACCTGCGACAGCTGTCATCAATCATTGGATCTGCAGGGGTATATCAGCAGGACGGCATCTCCACCTCATCGCCGAGATATCGTTTCTACTGAGAAGGTAACGTGCTCAGCTGACTGTTTAACAGTGATCTTTGTGACTTTTGTGTTTTGCTCTGAGTATTTTCCAACGAGAGGTGGAGGTAACGTACCTGCCGTTCGGATTCCTGGGTGCGAGCGCGCCCTCCTTTAATTGTCCTTTGTTCCTCGCCAGCAGTACCAGGTCCGACACGCGGAGGCAGTGGCCACCTGGGAGTTCTGGACTTGGCGGCTCCAGTATTCCCGGGGTCTGGTGGCGGAGGAAACCGTGTGGTTCCGGTTCTACTTTGGAGAGGCGTCTCCTATCTTCGAGCCTGCCCACACGACACCTGTGTGAATTCGACTTTGTCTATTATTGTAATCTGTTGTACTTGTTGTGCATATTCACAACAGTAAAGTGTGTTATTTGACCTATTCCATGTCCGTCATTTGCGCCCCCTGTTGTGGGTCCGTGTACTTACACTTCACAACAGGATATCTCGGCCAACATCATGGATCCCGAGGGCGTCAACCGGCTGTTGAACGGCCAATGGAAGAACAGGGCGCACAGGCGCCCGCAGGAGGAATGATCGGTGAGTTGCAGTGGATCCTCACCGTTTTCCACGGCTCGGTTGGATTTAATGACCGAGCAGAACGTCCTCCTTAACCGCAGGGTGGAACGCCCCCGCGACGTTCCAAGCATTAGTTAATGATGTCTTGCGGGATTCCTGCACCGATTCGTCTTCGTATATCTAGACGATATACTCATCTTTTCTCCGGATCCTGAGACTCATGTCCGCATGTACGTCAGGTCCTGCAGCGGTTGTTGGAGAACCGGCTGTTTGTGAAGGGCGAGAAGTGTGAGTTTCACCGCACATCTTTGTCCTTCCTGGGGTTTATCATCTCCCCCAACTCCGTCGCTCTGATCTGGCCAAGGTTGCGGCGGTGATGAGACTGGCCCCAACCCACTAGCCGTAGGAAGCTGCAACAGTTCCTCGGCTTTGCAAATTTCTACAGAGGTTCATTAAGGGCTACAGTCAGGTAGTTAGCCCCCTGACAGCCCTGACCTCACCAAAAGTCCCCTTCACCTGGTCGGATCGTTGCGATGCCGCGTTCAAGGAGTTGAAACGGCGCTTCTCGTCTGCACCCGTTCTGGTGCAGCCTGATCCTAGTCGCCAGTTAGTGGTTTGAAGTGGATGCCTCGGACTCAGGGATAGGAGCCGTGCTTTCCCAGAGCGGGAAGACCGATAAGGTCCTTCACCCGTGTGCCTATTTTTCCCGCAGGTTGACCCCGGCCGAACGGAACTATGACGTCGGCAATCGAGAGCTCCTTGCGGTGAAGAGGCCCTTGAAGAGTGGAGACATCTGTTGGAGGGAACGTCCGTGCCATTCACGGTTTTCACTGACCACCGGAACCTGGAGTATATCAGGACCGCCAAGCGGCTGAACCCCAGGCAAGCCCGCTGGTCACTGTTCTTCGGCCGTTTTGACTTCCGGATCACCTACCGTCCCGGGACCAAAAACCAGAGATCGGATGCCTTGTCCCGGGTACATGAAGACGAAGTCAAAACGGAGTTGTCGGATCCACCGAAACCCATCATCCCGGAGTCCACTATCGTGGCCACCCTCACCTGGGACGTAGAGAGAACCGTCCGGGAGGCCCTGGCACGAAGCCCGGACCCCGGAACCGGGCCGAAGAATAGACTTTACGTCCCACCAGAAGCTAGGGCTGCAGTCCTGGACTTCTGTCACGGCTCTAAGCTCTCCTGTCATCCAGGGGTGCGAAGAACCATGGCAGTTGTCCGGCAGCGCTTCTGGTGGGCATCCCTGGAGGCCGACGTCCGGGATTATATCCAGGCCTGTACCACCTGCGCCAGGGGCAAGGCTGACCATCGCAAGGTATCGGGATTGCTACAGCCGCTGCCCGTGCCTCATCGCCCCTGGTCTCACATCGGCCTGGATTTTGTCACGGGCCTCCCGCCGTCCCAGGGCAACACCGTCATCCTCACGATAGTGGACCGATTCTCCAAGGCGGCCCACTTCGTGGCCCTCCCGAAGCTCCCAACGGCCCAGGAGACAGCGGACCTCCTGGTCCACCACGTCGTCCGGCTGCATGGGATCCCAACAGACATCGTCTCCGATCGCGGTCCCCAGTTCTCCTCGCACGTCTGGAGGAGCTTCTGCCGGGAACTGGGGGCCACGGTCAGTCTCTCATCTGGGTATCATCCCCAAACCAACGGGCAAGCAGAACGGGCCAACCAAGAGATGGAGCAGACCCTGCGTTGCGTGACAGCCGCGCACCCGGCAGCCTGGAGTACCCATCTGGCCTGGATCGAGTATGCCCACAACAGCCAAGTGTCGTCAGCCACCGGCCTCTCCCCTTTTGAGGTATGTCTAGGGTATCAGCCCTTGTTGTTCCCGGTGGTTGAGGGAGAGGTCGGTGTGCCCTCGGTCCAGGCCCACCTGCGGAAGTGCCGTCGGGTGTGGCGAGCCACCCGTTCTGCCTTGCTGAAGGCCCGGATGAGGGCAAAGGCCCATGCAGACCGTCGGCGGGCCCCGGCCCCTACGTACCGTCCAGGGCAGGAGGTGTGGTTGTCAACCAAGGACATTCCACTCCAAGTAGCCTCCCCGAAACTACAGGAACGGTATATAGGTCCCTTTAAAATCCTCAAGGTCATCAGTCCCGCCGCAGTGAGGCCAGAAGCTGAAGCATCACTGCGGATCCATCCCGTGTTTCACGTGTCAAGGATCAAACCACATCACACCTCACCCCTCTGTACTCCGGGTCCGGCACCACCTCCTGCCCGGATCATCGATGGCGAGCTGGCTTGGACTGTGCGCCGGCTTTTGGATGTCCGACGGATGGGCCGGGGCTTCCAGTATTTGGTGGACTGGGAGGGGTACGGCCCCGAAGAACGCTCCTGGGTGAAGAGGAGCTTCATCCTGGACCCGGCCCTCCTGGCCGACTTCTACCGCCGCCACCCGGACAAGCCTGAGGGGGGGGTCCTGTTGTGTGGGCCGCTGAAGAGGAGGTACTGCTGGCCCACCACCACCAGAGGGCGCCCTGCCTGGAGTGCGGGCTCCAGGCACTAGAGGGCACTGCCGCCTTGCAGGAGCAGCCAGAGTGACAGCTGTCACCCATCACCTGCGACAGCTGTCATCAATCATTGGATCTGCAGGGGTATATCAGCAGGACGGCATCTCCACCTCATCGCCGAGATATCGTTTCTACTGAGAAGGTAACGTGCTCAGCTGACTGTTTAACAGTGATCTTTGTGACTTTTGTGTTTTGCTCTGAGTATTTTCCAACGAGAGGTGGAGGTAATGTACCTGCCGTTCGGATTCCTGGGTGCGAGCGTGCCCTCCTTTAATTGTCCTTTGTTCCTCGCCAGCAGTACCAGGTCCGACACGCGGAGGCAGTGGCCACCTGGGAGTTCGGGACTTGGCGGCTCCAGTATTCCCGGGGTCTGGTGGCGGAGGAAACCGTGTGGTTCCGGTTCTACTTTGGAGAGGCGTCTCCTATCTTCGAACCTGCCCACACGACACCTGTGTGAATTCGACTTTGTCTATTATTGTAATCTGTTGTACTTGTTGTGCATATTCACAACAGTAAAGTGTGTTATTTGACCTATTCCATTGTCCGTTCATTTGCGCCCCCTGTTGTGGGTCCATGTACTTACACTTTCACAACAGAAGTGGTGGGTTTGTGACCAGATGATCCTCTGTTCAAATCCCCATTAGACTGAAAAATCACTCAGGGCCCTTGGGTAAGGTCCTTAATCCCCAAGTTGTTCCCGGGGTGTAGTGAGCACCTTGCACAGCAGCACCCTGACATCGGTGTGCGAGTGTTGTGGGTCAATGGATGAATATAAGAAATCACTGTAAAGCACTTTGACCATAAATGCACAATATGATACCATTAGCTTGTTAATTATGAAAGATTTTAGTGGCTAAAACAAACTGTACAAATTTAAAGCTACAGTGTGCAGGACTTATGGGAGTGTATTATCATAAATGGAATATAGCATTCATAACCATCTGTTCATTACTGTAGAACCTACCTGCAACAACAATAAATTAATTTTCATGAACTTAGGTTGAACCCTTCACATCTACAAGGCTACCGGCCACCTCATGGAGTCCACCATGCTGCACCGCCATGTTGATACCGTAACCCAAAAGGGATATACTTACGACACCTTTTTCATTTTGCAGCACTGTCAGAAAACTGTAGAAAAAAGAAGAACCACTGGTTGCTCCCCTATAGACTACTGGTTGCGAGTGTAAGCCAACAAGTTTGAGAACATTCTTTTATAATTATTGCTTATCAGGATTATACATATTGCTTATCACAAGAGAAGCCTTCTTATCTCCAGATTATGTAGCATCAAGTGGATGAGAGTCTACATCTCCCCCTGGATGAAATGCTAGTCTGAAGCAGAATACATACCCAGCTAGCTGCAGGAGTACCCAAAGCCGTGTGGATTGAGACATTATAGATTGAATGTCTTGTACACACGCACAGGTAGCATGAGTGGGATTTGAACTCAGGCCTACATTTTAGCAGACCAAATCACTCACCTATCTCTTCAACAAGCTTATATAACATAAGTAAAATAAGTACTGCACACGTCACCATTTTTCTCAGTAAAGGTGCTATTGATGTGCTTTTCATTAGATGTCGGTAACAACCCAACTAATCCATACAATCAATGAAACTAAAACAAATAAGTACAGAAATTAAGTTATGTGTATTCAAATGGAATGGCACAGAGAAAAGGTACTGAACAAGCTTCCTAAAACTGATTTAATACTTTGTACAAAAGCCTTTGTTGGTAATGACAGCTTCAAGATGCCTCCTGTATGGAGAAACTACTCATGCATTGCTCAGGTTGATTTTATTTTTTTTCAAATTTTGAAGCTTTTTTTTTTTTTTTTTTCTCAAAATTTTGAATTTCTTCTATCAACTCTGATCTTTAGTTCTTTCCATAGATTTTCTGTTGGATTCAAGTCAGGTGATGGGTTGGGCCATTCGAGCAGCTTTATTTAAATTCTCTGAAACCAACTGGGGTTTCCTTGACTGTGTTTGTGATTATTGTCTTGCTGAAATGTCCACCGTCATTTCATCATCGACAGAATACTGGCAAGCATTTGCAACTGGATAAGGAATGTCATCCAAAGATATTATATGTATATATATATATATATGTGTGTGTGTGTGTGTGTGTGTGTGTGTGTGTGTGTGTGTGTGTAAATGGGCCTTTTTGTTTCTTGTTTGATACAAGTACTGACATCAAGTAATGTGATGCCATTTCACATTCTTCCAGGCAGCTGTTGCATAGTTTGCACACAAGTACCCACAATGACATGGTGGGAGGGAACAACAGTCAGAGACAATATGATAGATTCTAATTGCTTCAAAATGTCCAGAAGAAGGCCCCCTATTATCTATTTAAATCGGCTGATAATGGGAGGCAAGCAGGACGGGGACATGGCGGAGGAGAATGAGGAGGGGTGGGAGGTGGGGGCGACCTAGGCAGAGGGAGAAAGCTATCCTCTGCGCTGCTGTCGCCTCATTATTTTCCGTTTTGACGGACGCCCGCACTCCACCCCTGGATGAATGGCCACATGCTGAATAAGTTATCGCCAGACACACAAAGCAAAGAGTACGTTCCACAAACAACACAGCAGTACTGCAAAACCGTGAATCTCTCCCGCCCCCCTTCCGACCTGCTTCAAACCCCCAGCCACCCCCACCCCGTCCTTTTTCTTTGCTCCCTCTAGACGAAAGGAAGGCCCTGCCACAGGACTGAGATCACACCTGTAATATCTACAGAGGCTCACAGTGGGTGGGGAAATATGGAACAGAAATAATAAAAAGAAACAACTGAAGGACACATGCAGCTGTTTGCTGAAATGATATACATCGCCATTACGCCGTTTTGTTTTATGTGTCCTTTCCGTCTGTGCATGCTCTCCATTGAAGATGAGGACCTCTTTTGGAGAGAATCTGAAGATGACTGAAAGTATTCCCCCCTGAGGACAAAACCTAAAGCAGGATCAGTGAAAATGTTTTTAATGTGAGTATAATTTTTATTTTATTTACTTTTTTCTTTTATGGAGTACCCAGGCCACGCCCCCATACAGGTGTGTGTACTGGAAAGAGGTCCCTATGAATGCCTGCTAGAAAATAATGCCAATGAGATATCAAATAATCCCCCTCCCCAGCTATCATGTCTACTATTAGTTCTACAGTCAGCAAGTCCTCTCCCTTGCTGTCACTCAAAAGTAGCTGTAGAACTTTTGGACAGGGGAGTGTCTTTCCCCTCTGATGGGGAAATCAGAGGGTGCCGTGGCCCGACAGGCACTCGACGGCAGATCAAACAGGGCGGGTATCCTTGGAGTGACACCTGGAGCCACTTCAAGGGATGAGAGCGCCACTGATCTGCAGTCATCTCGTCAGAACGAGCAGTCTGTCAGGGTTAAAGGAGGGGAAAAAAGAATCTCTATCAACTAGGATCATGTAAGAAAGGTCCAGTATTGATGATCACCTCAACGTCATGACATCCTGACCCTACAGCGCTTGGAGTTCTGATCCACAAGAACAGTCTTTGGTGGATAGTTCTATTTGTGTGTTGATACTCAGTTAGTGTAAAACCTTGTCATAGGGCTAATAGATCTGATCTACGGCTATCCTTTCACAGACTGAAACATCAAGTCTTTGCTGCGTAAACATCTATGAAGCTAGCTGTCTGTCTGTGGTGGTGTAAGGTAAAGTAAGTACATTTACTCAAGCACAACTTTGAGGTACTTGAACTTTATGTAATTTTTCTGCTACTTTGTTCATCTACAGTACAGTGCGTCTGGAAAGTATTAACAGCACTTTACGTTTTCCACATTTTGTTATGCAACAGCCTTATTCCAACATGGATTAAATTCAGCCCCAAATCTGAAACAGCTGGGACGATATGGAAAATGATTTTTACATTTACTTTGACTTATATTTCATTGCAGACAGTAGGAACACACATTATTTCATGTTTTGTGTGGGCAACCTCATTTCATTTGTTATTATATATCTATTACTGCATTTAAGACCTACAACATATTTCCAAAGAAAGTTGCAATATAGACAATTTAGAACTAGTAATGAGGTAAGGAAAAAAAATAATGATGTTATTTCAAACAGGTGATGCCAACAGGTGATTGTAACGACGAGTTTGTTGGGAAAGTGTAGGAACACGGACCCACAACAGGGGGCGCAAATGAACGGACAATGGAGTAAGTCAAAATAACAACGCTTTACTGTTGTGAATGTGCACAACGAATACAACCAATCACAGCAATGGACAACAGTCAATTCACAAAAGTGTCGTGTGGGCAGGCTCGAAGATAGGAGACGCCTCTCCAAGGTAAGACCGGAACCACACGGCTTCCTCCGCCACAGGACCCCGGGAATACTGGAGCCGCCAAGTCCCGAACTCCCAGGTGGCCACTGCCTCCGCGTGTCGGACCTGGTACTGCTGGCGAGGAGCAAAGAACAGTTAGATGGGGGCGCGTATGCACCCAGGACTCCGAACAGCAGGAAAGGTACCTCCACCTCTCGTTGGAACAGTAATCCAAAAAACTAGCTCAATCCAAAAGATGCACTCTATTTGCTTTGATACGTTACCTCTCTGGTAGAAACGATATCTCGGCAAATGAGGTGGAGATGCCGTCCTGCTGATATACCTCCGTAGTGATTGGGATCAGCTGTCTCCGGTGATGGGTGACAGCTGTCATCCTGGCTGCTCCTGTAAGGCGGCAGCGCCCTCCGGTGCCTGGAGCCCGCACTCCAGGCAGGGCACCCTCTAGTGGTGGTGGGCCAGCAGTACCTCCTCTTCAGCGGCCCACACAACAGAGTTGTTACAAAAGCAGTATCCATTAAAGGCTGTATTTTTGACAAGCAAAGATGGACAGAGGATCTACAGTTTGTCATTAAATGCGTGAGAAAATTATTGAAACGTTTGAAAACAATGTTCCTCAAAGAAAGATGGGAAGGGATTTGCATATTTTTCCCTCTACAGTGCATAATCTTTTTAAACAATTCAAGGAATCTCAATGAGCTTTAGTGCATTAAGGGCATCAAGAACATGTATTCATCAATAACTGATATAACCACATGGGCGAGGGATTACTTTATAAACCTTTGTCAAGCACTACAACTTAGGTTTACATTCACAAATGCTGCTTAAAACTCACTCACTCACCTTCACCCACTTGTCCAGGATTGGGTCGTGGGGGCAACAGCTCCAGCAGGGGACCCCAAACTTCTCTTTCCCAAGCACATTAACCACCACTAACTGGGGGATACCAAGGTGTTCCCAGGACAGTGTGGAGAAATAATCTCTCGACCTAGTCCCGGATCTTCTCCGCGGTCTCCTACCAGCTGGACACACCTTAGGAGGTGCCCAGGGGGCCATCCTGACCAGATACCTGAACCACCTCAGTTGGCTCCTTTCAACGCAAAGGAGCAGTGGCTCTACTCTGAGCTCCTCATGGAATACCGAGCTTATCACCTTTCTCTAAGGGAGGCACCGGCCACCCTCCTAAGGAAACCCATTTCGGCCACATGTACCCACGATGTAGTTCTTTCGGTCATGACCCAACCCTCATGACCATAGGTGAGAGCAGGAAGGAAGCTTGACCAGTAGATTAAGAACTTCATCTTTTGGCTTAGCTCCCTTTTCGTCACAACAGTTTGGTAGAACGAACGCAACACTATCCCTGCTGCGCAGATTCTCTGGCAAATCTCACACTCCATTGTCCCCTCACTCATGAACAAGACTCCAAGGTACTTGAAATCCTTCACTTGGGGTATTTAATTTCTTTCTTTTTATTTCAATTAATTTATATTTATATAGCGTTAAATCACAACAAAGCTGCCTCAAGGTGAAGATCTTGGGACAAGACCTCATTCCCTACCCAAAGTAGGCAATCCATCAGTTTCCTGCTGAGAACCATGGTCTCAGATTTAGAGGTGCTGATCCTCATCCCAGCCATTTCACACTCAGCTCCGAACCGGGGAGGTGAAGGTCTAGTGGTTAAGCGTTGGACCAGAGGGTCCTCGGTTCAAAGCCCAGTCTGACCAGAAAATCACCAAAGGCCCTTAGGCAAGGTCCTTAATCCTCAAGCTGCTCCCTGCGAATGCCTTGCATGGCAGCCCCTGACATCAGTGTGTGAGTGTGTCTGTGTGAATGCGTGAATGTGAGGTATCATTGAAAAGCACTTTGAGCATCTGATTCAGATGGAAAAGTGCTATATAAATGCAGTCCATTTACCATTTAATCAATCCAGTGAGTGCTGGAGGTCACAGGCATATGAAGCCAACAGGACCACATCATCTGCAAACAGCAGTCATGTGGCCCTGAGCCCACCAAACTGAAGACCCTCCTAATCCTGACTACGCCTTGATATCCTGTCCATTAATATCACAAACAGGACTGGTGACAAGGCGCAGCCCTGGCGAAGGCCAACCCGCACCAGAAACGAGTATGACATACTGTCGAGAACTCAAACACAACTTTCACTTTGTAAGTACAGAGACTGGATGGCCCAGAGAAGGGAACCCTCAATCCTTAGTCCCGCAGCACCTTCCATAGTATTTCCATCTCCATATATCTTTTTTTGGAAATAAATGGAAGCTGTATTATACAGACCAAAGCTGAAAAGAACCATCTCTGTCATCAGCAACAAGTCCAAAAGTCAGTGTTTGTCATAGTATGAGGTTGTGTCAGTGCCCTTAACAAAGGTAAATTACACTTCTGTGATGGCAACATTAATGCAAAAAAGCACATGAAGTAAGCAACATACAGTATGTTGCTTTCAAGCCAACATCTTTTCCAAGAAGGTTCATGCATTTTTCAACAACACGATGCAAAATCACATTCTGTACACATCACAAAGGCATGGCTGTGGGAGTAGCAGTTACGGGTACTGGACTGGCCTGCCTGCAGTCCTGACTGTCCCTGGTGGAGAATGTGTGAAGAATATTGAAACAAAAACCACCACCACAACATCAACAACAACAACAGCCCAGTAGTCTTGCACAATGTGATGTGTTTGCAGAAAGAATGGAACAAAATAACACCTGACATGCTTTATGGATCAATGTCAAAATGCCTTTTAAGTGCCGTGGGAAGGAATGCCAACATCACAAAGTGATAAATGCTTTAGTGTCCCAAACTTATTTTTGGAATGTGTTGCAGGCCTTGAATGCAGGAATGGATGTATATTGAAGTTGACCACACAAAACATTAAATACTGTGTGTCCAAGTAATCCATCCATTTTCTATACCTGCTTACATCAATTAAGGGCATGAGTCAGTAGTGCTAACCACTAAGCTGATGTTCTGCCGGTCCAAGTAATATTATTTTAATGTAATAATATTACAAAATATGATAAGGCCAAGTGAATGTAATTATTTTTTGCATTTTGACAAATTTTCCAATTTGAAATTGTATATTTTGATGCTAACACTTTGGTACTTTTCAATGGAGGTCTTTTACTTAGCGTACACCTACACTGCTGCACTACTACCTTTATTTAAGTAAAAGATGTTCACATTTCTTGCACCACTGTCCACCACAGGTCACATAATTATTATTCAACTACTGCTTAACTCATCAACAAACAGAAGCCTGCTGCAGGCTGCATGTTGGATGAAAAGTATACAGAAAAAGGAGGCTTTGGCATTAGTTAAGTGAGTCAATCCTCAACAGACAAACATCTTTTATATAAAACAACAACATGTCTTTGCCCCTGTCAACAACCCCTTCTTCTGCAGCCCCAACGTGCGTGTGTGTGTGTGTGTGTCTTTGCCTTTCTGCAAAAAAATGTCCCATCAGCACTCCCTAATGGGCGAGGTGGAGGAAAACAGCAAAAGAGAGAGAGATAAAGCAGGAGGGAGAGTGAGAGAGAGGTGGCAGTGTGCTTGTTTGGCTCAGGAGCAGTGAGTAATGAGGCTGAGGCGCACCCTGTCATTGTCCCAGCAGCAACCCGTAACACACACACACACACTTTTTAAAATCTATCTCCCATCATCAAACTTGGGGAAAAAGTGCCAACAGCTTGATTTTAAAAAAAGAAGAAAAAACCCTCCAGAATATCAAAACTGACTTTTTGTGTGGGTAGTTATTCTCATTTTTATACTTGAGCATTCTGCCAATTTCACATTTCAAAGGATTTTCTTTTATTACAACATACAATATTATTCTTAATAATTTCTCTGCCATATGTTTTAATTCTTTAGATTTTCTTATTTTAAATAGGCCTCTAAAATCTGCCTATTTATCCATCCAGAAGAAGAATAAGAGGAAAGAGAAGAACAAGAAGACGTAGAAAAAGAAGAAAAAGAGGATGGAGGAGAGAAAGAAGGAGAAGGAAACAAGAACAACTTCTATGCAAAGGCCTTAAGGCCCATTTATTCTGGTGCTTCTCCCCAGATTCTGTAGTGTGAATCAGTTGAGAGTCTACAACTCCGTGGGACAGGGTGCCAAGCCATCAAAGGTTACTTCCCCAGACAAGTCCACCCATTTACAGCTGGGTGGACTGAGACAATGCAGACGAAGTGCCTAGTCAAAGGACATGAGCAAGAATCAAACCAAAGTCTACATATTGGTAGACCAACTTCTACCTCACTGAGACACCTGTTCTACACAGACAAGGATTTACTTAAAAATAAGAAACGTGAAATTTCACCAACAGCTTGCCAGGAGGCACATGGCAAACTAATGGCCCAGTCACAAGGCACTTAACAAAGGGCAACAAAGCCCAAACAAAACAAGAAATCCGGACTTTCGTTGGCATTCTTTAACCTTCACTCAGCTTCTTTCCTGCAGCTGGCGCTTCATCAGGATATTTAAACTGTTGAAAAATTTGAACGAAAACCTCAATTCATCCGTATTTAGTTTTGATCTCGTTCTTGACGTTTTTTTTGTTTGTTTGTTTATTGTTTGCTTAGTTTTTGTAACATTAGCCTTTAGTTTCTCCAGGACTCAGGTGCTATGAGCTCCGTCCCAGCGCCGAGTCCTGGGAATCAGAGATGCAGACACACACTGCTGCAACAGTGGCTCCAGTGGCTTCACCCTTTCGTTTAAAGCGTCGACATCAACGTTAGCTTCGGTTTTGTTAAGTTCCTTTTTCGTCCCTTTTGCGCTCCTGATTCTCAGGATGTTCGGTGATAAATCTCTTTCGTCAACCTTTTCTCAATGAATTGTGACTTTTTTTCCTTTTACCTTCATTCAGGAATCGTTGTGTGCCGTGTGACTGGGCCATAAAGCCTAAATTTGATCTGTTTTCCTGTATGAGATCAGTCTCTGTTCCAACTCACAACTGCCTGGGGTCACAGATGGCAATCACCCAGTCAGACAACCAATCCATTGCCAACTCTCAAAAACAAACATCTATCCGCAGTAGCCTGGTGAAACACTGGGCATACCTTTGGCCTTCTCAAACTGTTGAGATCCTCCTGCATACTGGATCATCCATAGAGAAATGCGCCACATGGCTGAAATGTCACAGCTGACACTCACTCACAATGCTCCTCCTCATTTAAGTCATGTTTGACACACTGTCATTCCAGCAGTGCCAAAAGGTCTTCCAAAGGCATTTGATAATAACCTTAGGTTACAGGTTAGTGTCCAATTCTCACATTCATACATTAAGACAGGAACTACCAGGACCATAAAAACTTGAACCTTTGTTCTCCTGCATAGGCATTGCATTGCAGAACACCTCTGTCTAGTGATCTCATTACTTTTTTCAGTGTATGCAAGGATCCTACAAAAGGGCAGTACAAAGGTGCAAGCAGTTGGTGCACCTACCTCAAAAATCTGAAGGTTTCCAGTTCAAGACCACCTGTGCTCCATTATCCATTTACAACTAAAACAAAGAAATAAAGCATCCTTCAAAGCGGCCTAGTCTGTAAAACATCCAGTCATAGGCTTGTTTCTTAATAACTGACATAAATCAAGTCCAAGACATATTCGTTGACTTGAAAATGTTCATGTATTCATCCCGATTTGTCTAATGAATGCTGACTGAAAAAGGAAAGTTCTGCAAGAACAACAATCTTCAGATTTCTTGTGTTCAATCATTTGTGGCCTCTGAATATGAGTATAAAAAAATGGCTGTAATTCCTAAATAGGTAAAGCAATATTTTTGCTAAACCCCTTGAACTAAAATTTAGCAAAATCTATTTCAAAAGTTGTAAAAGAGTGGTGGTAAGAAACATTTGACTGCCCCATTTAAGCTGAGAACACCCCATGTTTTCCAGCGACACTGTCTTTCATCCACTAACCATACCCAAGTAGTGCACATGCGTGCACATATATAACACCTGTGTTCATCTCGATGAGTATAAAGTTTAGCCGAGGCTGTGGCGAGGACAAAATGCAATTCACACTTTGGCACCTTGTTCCTTTGCCAGAAATAAAAACAGACTGGACTTCAAAGGTGCACAGCACGTGCTCCCCTGACAAGTGCAGAAAAGGCCAGGGATATAAGATTGACCCACAGGGAGTAGGTGTGGAAGGGGCATGGAAATTATGTCAGGCCAGACTGAACAAAATGTGCAGCAAGGCAAAACTGAAATGTAGTCCATAGAATTACTGTAGCATGACGAGGAGATCAGAGAGAAAGGGGTTCCACTGAGAGTGGCCTACATGAAGGTCATCTACGAGAAAACAAGCCACATGTGTCTTACACAACAGAAAGTTGAGTGTGTAGTCTTTTCTATGATGTATGTTGTATGAGCGCACATCAACTTCTCAACAAGGTCACCAGGCGGTTTAAAATAGACCTAAAGGTTTACAGTTAAAAAACACCCCACAGGCACTGATGCGATACATCCTAAGGCCATATTATGACATATATCGCAGACGTCCAAAACGAGTCATTTCAGTCCAAATATTGTTTACAGCAGCAGAATTTCCATATGCATCATCAGAGAAATGTGGGATGTCTGGTATGTTTAATAAGAAAATATTGACCTCTTTAAATTCATTTAATTTAACCTTAATTTAACCAGATAAGAAAAACCCACTGAGATCAAGACCTCTTTCGCAGGGGGGATCTGGGCAAGAAGGCAACAGCACACACCAACAGGCAAAGCAATAATAAAACAATAACAAAAAACAACACATCCACCATAAAATACAACATAACCAGCTAACCTATGGACACAATTATTTTAAATAACAATGTAAACTCTAACACAGTAAAAATCATGGTCTAAGACAGGGTTTAAAACATACACATTGTCCAAAAGATTTCCGTTGTCGTTTTTCTAATAGTGATCGGAAAGCTGTCAGTGAAACCAGCCCAGGCTGTTTCAATTCCATTTGGAGGGCATTTCAAGAAAGGGGAGAGGCAAAACTCAAAGCTTTCTTTCCCTTTTCCGTTCAAACACGGAGTACAGAAAAACAAAGTATCATTCAAATGTAAGGCATAGCAGCTTACAGTTCTCCATAGGATTAGGGTTTGCTTCCAAAGAGGACATGCCAGCCTTGGCATAGAGTTCGCAGTGATGGTAAGGTGGCTACTGCCAGTGATAAATCTGAGAGCACAATGATACACTGGAGACAACGACTGCAAACACGTGCTAAACAAAATATACAGTAGTGTTCATAATAATAGTAGTGCTATGTGACTAAAAAGATTAATCCAGGTTTTGAGTATATTTCTTATTGTTACATGGGAAACAAGGTAGCAGTAGATTCAGTAGATTCTCACAAATCCAACAAGACCAAGCATTCATGATATGCACACTCTTAAGGCTATGAAATTGGGCTATTAGTAAAAAAAAGTAGAAAAGAGGGTGTTCACAATAATAGTAGCATCTGCTGTTGACGCTACAAACTCAAAACTATTATGTTCAAACTGTTTTTTTTAGCAATCCTGTGAATCACTAAACTAGTATTTAGTTGTATAACCACAGTTTTTCATGATTTCTTCACATCTGTGAGGCATTCATTTTGTTGGTTTGGAACCAAGATTTTGCTCGTTTACTAGTGTGCTTGGGGTCATTGTCTTGTTGAAACACCCATTTCAAGGGCATGTCCTCTTCAGCATAAGGCAACATGACCTCTTCAAGTATTCTGACATATCCAAACTGATCCATGATACCTGGTATGCGATATATAGGCCCAACACCATAGTAGGAGAAACACGCCCATATCATGATGCTTGCACCACCATGCTTCACTGTCTTCACTGTGAACTGTGGCTTGAATTCAGAGTTTGGGGGTCGAATCACAAACTGTCTGCGGCCCTTGGACCCAAAAAGAACAATTTTACTCTCAGTCCACAAAATATTCCTCCATTTCTCTTTAGGCCAGTTGATGTGTTCTTTGGCAAATTGTAACCTCTTCTGCACGTCTTTTATTTAACAGAGGGACTTTACGGGGGATTCTTGCAAATAAATTAGCTTCACACAGGCGTCTTCTAACTGTCACAGCACTTACAGGTTCCTGGAGCTGATCAATGGGTGAGCCTTTGCCATTCTGGTTATTCTTCTATCCATTTTGATGGTTGTTTTCCATTTTCTTCCACGCGTCTCTGTTTTTTTTTTTGTCCATTTTAAAGCACTGGAGATCATTGTAGATGAACAGCCTATAATTTTTTGCACCTGCGTATAAGTTTTCCCCTCTCCAATCAACTTTTTAATCAAACTACGCTGTTCTTCTGAACAATGTCTTGAACGTCCAATTTTCCTCAGGCTTTCAAAGAGAAAAGCATGTTCAACAGGTGCTGGCTTCATCCTTAAATAGGGGACACCTGATTCACACCTGTTTGTTCCACAAAACTGATGAACTCACTGACTGAATGCCACACTACTATTATTGTGAACACCCCCTTTTCTACTTTTTTTTTTTACTAATAGCCCAATTTCATAGCCTTAAGAGTGTGCATATCATGAATGCTTGGTCTTGTTGGATTTGTGAGAATCTACTGGTACCTTGTTTCCCATGTAACAATAAGAAATATACTCAAACCCTGGATTAATCTTTTTAGTCACATAGCACTACTATTATTCTGAACACTACGGTGTCAGTCATGTTTTTTTTTTTTATGTAACTGATGTATCACCTTATTGCAAAGGTTTTGAAAAGTTTGCCATCACTAATTTGTAGTGCTGATGAAAAGATGTGGTATTGTCCCCTGATTCCCCCAGGCACACATCCTATCCATTCTTTAATTCCAATTTTTATTTATATAGTGGCAAATCACAAAAAAGTTGCCTCAAGGTGCTTCACACAAGTAAGGTCTAACTTTACCAATCCCCGGAGCAAGCACACAGGTGACAGTGTGCTTGCTCTGGGGGGTATTCTCTGACAGGTATTCTAAGTACTGCAGGTAGGACTGAAAGTTCTTCTCTGTGTGGCGACTGGTACCGGTAAAGATGAACTGGGCCTCCAACTTGAAAAGATGAAATATTATTCACTGATGGGCTTTGGACAAGACAGGGAAACCCTTTTTATTGG